>NC_056737.1:862821607-863121607 GCF_019279795.1 Protopterus annectens | reverse complement strand
GTACAAGGTAACCCTTCATGCTGTCTACATACCCTTCTCAGATCTCTGTGGTGGACACTTTAAGCAAATTCATGACACAACTCCATGAATGGATGCTTCACAGGAATGTATTCCTGAACCTGGTTCACTGGTGGGGTACTCCTCATCTGGACCTTTTTGCCTCTCGTCTAAACAGACATCTTCCTCTATTTTGTGTCGGACTCCCACATCCTCTGGCTTGGAAGGTGGGTGCCCTTTCCTTTTCATGGAAGGGGATGTTTCTTCATGCATCCCCCCCCTTCCCTCTCATTCTGAAAGTCTTGCTGAAAATTCAGCAGGACAATCCAAAACGCTTGTTGGTGACTCCCTTTTGGCCAAGACAGCATTGGTTCCCTGCTCTTCTGCATCTAGCCAAGGGCCATCACCACTACTTACCTCACTGGGTGGACCTGCTCACACAGGACAAAGGACCTTGCTTCATCCACATCTGTCAATATTACAAATGACCCTGTGGGTGATCAACTTCTTATCCCTTTCAGGCATTTTTTTTTCTTAGGATGGGCTTCGAGTTTTGCAGGAGGACAGGAAACCCAATACTAGAAAAGCGTACATTTCCAAATGGAGGAGATTTTCTATCTGGTGCCTTTCTTACTTGTGTGAATTGTTTAACAGTGGCTTGTCATATTCCTCAGTGAAAGTCCACAGTTCTGCTCTTTCTGCTTGTCTGCCATTATCACCTACGTTAGCTTCCAAATTGGAGGTAAAACTTTTTCTTAAAGGCTTCCTACATATTAAGCCTCCCAGGAAACTAGTTCCACCTCCTTGGGATTTTAATGATGTCCTAGAGAAGCTAACGGTGGCCCCTTTTGAGCCTACAGCTTCCGCTTCTCTAGAGTTTTGTAGTTGGAAAGCTATGTTTCTGGTAGCCTTGACATCTGCTAGGAGGGTTTCTGAAATACAGGCTTTGACGACATCTCCACCTTTCATGGTTTTTCACAAGGACAGAGTTTCTTTGCGTACCAAGCCTTCCTTTATGCCTAAGGTGGTGAATGAAATGTCTCTTTATCACTCTATCCAATTGCCCACTTTTTTCCCTTCTCAATCCTATAGTGAAAGGACTTTGCATACATTGGATGTACATCGGCAACTTAGATTTTATTTAGATAAGATTAAAGCTACCAAGAAAACAAATCAGCTTTGTGTGTCTCTTCATCCCTGGGCTTACCTGTTTCTAAACAGTTTCCTGTTAGATTTATAAGGCTATTGTGTTTTGTTATAAATTTCACAGTAAGTCTCTGACTGCTTCTGTTAGAGCCCATTCCACTATATCTGTTGCTTCTTCAGGGGCCTTTCTGGAGGCTGCTATACATGGTCTTCTGTGCACACTTTCACCAAACATTGCAAGTTGGGCACAATTTCTAGGTCTAGAGCAGTATTTGCTAGAGCCATTCTCCATGGCTTTTTTGAAAATTCTTCAGTGCAGTCTTCCTTGCTCCCCCCCCCCCCCAAGGTTCCTACTAAGCGTTGGTACTCTTCCATATGTAAGGAATACTGCAACATTGAATAGAAGGACATTGAATAATTATGTAAATTCTCTCCATAACCATAGATGTTCTTCTCTTCTATGTTGCAGTATTCTGACTCTCTCACTTTCCCCCCCCCCCTGCACCTTGTCCCTTCCTTGGATGGCTTCTTTATCTCCTTAAGACTGCTGTTCCTCATGGGCCATTCATGTTCTTAAGATGGTACGTGTGGATGTCCTTTTATAGCTGACGTCAGAGCATACATCCAACATCCCACATACTGGTAGTGGCTAAAAGCTGTTGTATACTGGCCAGACGTCTGGTCATAGGGCAGAAGACAACCCATATGTACAGAATACTGCAAGATAGAAGAGAAGGACATCTATGGTTATGGTATGATTTTACACACCTATTCTTTATTTTGAAAAGCTGTTGTATATAATAAGCGGGAATAACAACTTATAATGGCTACACTATCCATATTGTTTTGGAATATGAATGGCCTCACAGGTATACACAAAAAGGTAAAAGTATTGAATTAAGAAATGCATTGTGAAAATAGCAGTGATAGAAGAGGGAAAAAAGATAGTAATGGTAGATTTGTGGGAGTAAGAGTACCTGCAAGAGACGATTATACTGACATGTATTTATATTCCACCTAAAACTGCTATTATGGAGCTTAAGAAAAATGTGGGAGAAAAAAATCAGCTGTCAGCAGGGAATATTACTTTTAGGAGGGATTGGAACTTGATTTGCAACAATGATGTTGTATTTGGGGACCTAGAAAGGAAAATGTTACAAAAGAGGGTAGATTTCTGAAGAAATTTATGAAAATCGTCAGGATGAAAAATATGAATTCAGTTGTATAAACTCAGAGAATTTACATATTGTTTATCCTCCAAGGTGCAATAACTGGGCTAAACTAGACAAATTATATTTCACAAGAACATGTGCATTTAATTGAAAGCTTCAACGCACACCCAGTTATTTCAGATCATGCTCGAATAACAACTAAGATGAAAATACAGGGTAATGAAGTAAAAATAAGACATCAGCATTTCCCCACCTACATGTTAAAAAGAGAATAAGGAATGGGTAGTAGAAATTATTCAAGAGTTGTTATAGAAGATAGAAATTTCTTCAGAAGCTGTAGCTAGTGAGTGGGATGAAAGGAGTAGAGTTTAAAAATAAGAGAGACATTAAGAAATAACAAGAATTATTTAAGAGGGCTGACGAGGTTAAAGTATTTCCCCATCTACATGTTAAAAAGAGAGGAATTTAAGGAACTGGTAGTGAAAATTATTCATAGGTGATTACTAGGCTAATGGCACAAGTGCCTTTACAAGCCTAGCCAGTGATGCCCAGGACATGACATTATTGTATTTGAATTCCCCGGATATGGGATGAGGTAAAGTTAGTTTAACAATTTTTTTAGGTAATTAGCAAGCTAATGACCCCATGTTTTTTTTTTACCTAGCTATGCTTCTCAAAGGTGAGTATCAAATCCTGTTCTTTTTTGTCTGTAAGTCAAACACCTTAACCATTAAGCCAACCCCCAGCTCCAGAAGTTATTAGGTATATAGACATTTCTGAAGAAGTTATATTTAGTGAGTGGGATAAAATGAAAACTGGATTTAAAAATAGTGTAGAAACAAATTAAAGATGATAAAGAAGTAACAAAGAATTATTTAGAGAGGTGACATATGTTCAGTATTGTAGAATAAGGGGAATCTCGCAGAACAGGAATAGGCAGAAATGTAGAGTAAAAAAGAGAATAAGGGAGTATCTGGATAATATGCATGAATTTAGAAAGACTGCTGTTAAGCAACTGTTTTTGATAACTCCAGAGAACAAAAACTTATAGCACAATGACTTGGGCAACAGAAAATAGAAAGGGTTGTTGCTAAACATGGGGAGCCTATTACAAAATTAATCAGAGATCCTGTAAAGTATTGGACATGTTTTATGAACATTTATATAAAGCAGAGAAATGTGGAAATCAAGAAAGAGCACAGATGGAAATATTTATGGAAGACTTAATTATGTCAAAGTTTGAGGTAGATAAGACTCAACAATTAACAGCTAAGATAAGAGATGAGATAAAAATGGTGATGTGAAGTCAATCTACAGTAAAGTCTCCAGGAGTAAATGGTATTCCTGTGGAAGTTTGGAATCTAGGAAGGAAGAAAGGGATAAAGTTCATTTACTTCTTCCATCCAGACTTTATTTTTAAAAATTAGTACAATATCATTTGCATAATTAGACATTATTGGCAGTTGTACTTCATCATTTTGTATCCACCGCTACTTGGCATTTTATCAATTTCCTTCTCTATTACATTCATAACTAATGAGAAAATTATACTACTAGCTGAGCAGCCCTGCTTTATTCCACATAACATTTTTTTCCTCCAAAGATTTCTTCTCCAATCCAGCCATTAACATTTAATTTTACATAGTTCCTTTCATAGGCTTTCCTTATATCCCCTATCATAACCTTCACTTCTACATTTTTATTTATATCTGTTATTTCTCTTATTATCCATAATGATGCTTGACTTCATTTTCTTATGAATACAATTAGGCCATATATTTTATCAATTTTTTGTAACCTTTTTGCTATTTTTCTCATGAAAATTTTATAATCATATTCAATGTTATAGGTCTCCAATTATTTTATCTTTTCCTTATTTCCTTAAATTATATAACTCCTATCTTTCTCTTTAATTCCAGTTTGTAACCATTCATTTATAACTTCTATAAAAAAATGTTGCCACTCCTTCATTTCTTTATACATATATTCAGTTCCGTCCAGTCCTGTTGCAGAATTCATGTTAATATCTTTTAGAATTTCATTCAGTTCTTTTATAGTTATTTTTTGTTCTACTCTTTGCTATTTAATTGTTCACATTTATAAATGTGTTCTGTTTTCTTCTCTTTTAACAAATAATTCCAATACATATTCTTCAATTATTTTCGTATATTCCTTCTTGCTGTCTTATTTGTTACTGTCCTTATTCTTTAATTCTCATTATTTTTTCCTTTTATTATTTTACTCAAATTTGGTGCTACCTCTTCTTTCTTTCCTTGTAAAGAATATTAACAAGTTAATTTTAATTTGATTCATTTTATATGTTTATTTCTTTTTCATAAAAGGAAGTTTTCTTCTCTAACAAGTCTCTGAATGCTTCTTGACTTAATATCGTACAGCTCTTCTTTTCTTCCTTATACATCCTAAAAACACTTTTTTATAATTCTCTTTAAAACGAAGCCACCAAATAGTCCAATTCTCATAAAACTCTCTCATATTCATGTGATTTTTCCATAAGTTCTTTTTTCTCTTCTATATCTAATTTCTTTTCATTAATTGTCTTTATTCATTTTCCTATTCTTATATATTCATTTCCTGCACTTTACCCATATAGCCACATGATCTCAAAATCCAGCATAATTATTTCCTTCTTTAACTTTTAAACTATCAGATATTAAAAAAAATCAATTTCTGTCCTGATTTCATTCCTTTTGTAGGTCCAGTGGTTATTCTCCTATACACTTCCACTTCACATAATTTCTGTAAACATTTTAACATCACAATTGCTCTTATTGTTTCTTAAATTAGAAAAAATTAGAATTAAAATTACCCACCACTATAATGTCCATATTTACATACATATTCAAGAATAGTTTTAAAACTTATTTCTCTCTGTTTTTTTTTTTGTTACATATGCATATAAAGGTATAATTCTATATGCACAGTTTTTCCATCTCAAGTCTGTTACTATAATTTGTCTTAGTTCCACTATGGTTACAACTAATATTTTAATGGTTTCTTGACGTAATATACACATGCCCAAGCACGTTTCTTTCCCCATGTTCCAAACTATCAAACCATTCCAAAGTTTTTCAGTTTGTGTTCTTTCTTTCTCTGTTAATAATCTGATATCCTGTAAAACAATAATGTGTGTATCTACTGCAGCACACCATCTCATCTAAGATTTTTCATACTATTTTTCATACTGTTCACATTTAAAGTTAAAATTTTCAGCTTTTAAGAATAGTTAGTATAATATAGCAATAACCCATGCCTGGGTGTGGGTAATGCTGGATTTACCCACAGTTGACGTGGTTTGGTCACGAGGGCGAAGCCCGAGTGGCCAAACAAAGCCAACCGTGGGTAAATCCAGCTTTACCCACACCCAGAAGTGGGTTATTGCTATTATACAATGACATTATTTAAGAAAAAAAAAATTACTTTTCGTAAATAATGGCATTGTATAATGCCTCCTTGCTGCCCTTCCGCAGCTGTCTGGTATTCTGCGGCAGTCCTGATGTACTGCGCATGCGTATGCCTACGCAGTACATCAGAGCTGTGGGCAAAAGCAACAGAGAGAAAGCAAGATCTCCATTGCTTTTTACTGTTTCACTATGTTAAATGGGTTTAACATAGCGAGACAGTTTTGAAAAAAGCAACGGAGAAAGCAAGATCTCCGTTGCTTTTTACAAACTGTTTTGCTATGCTAAATGGGTTTAACATAGCGAGGCAGCTTTAAAATAAGCAATGGAGATCTCTGTTGCTTATTTTAAAGCTGTCTCGCTATGTTAAACCCCATAGCGAGACAGTGTTTTAAAAAAGACTTATACTAATGGAAAAAGTCCGGGCGACTGGGCCTTTTTTTATTAGTATAAGTCGATTTACAATGTGCACGCTGACCAATCAGCGTGCAAGTTTTGGAATATTAATGGGGGGGGGGTCATGGTATAATAAAAATGTTTTCCTTTTCCTTATTTTCTCTAAGCATTATATTTTTGAACTTTCTTTTCCTTTACTCTCTTCCCTATTGAATTTATTTTATTTCTTACAGTACAAGTATAAGAACATTCCTGACCCAAAAAGGTATGAGCTCTAAAGTTAGGCTATTATGTGCATTATTAGAAGTTATTTTGGAGAATGTGTTTACCTTTGATAATGAATTCTTTCTACAAAATGTTGGCATAGCTACAGGCACACCTTGTACCAACAACTATGCCAACCTGGTCCTGGCACACTGGGAAACTAATGAAATTCTCCGAAACGACAACTATAAAGATTTCATAAAATGGTACTTTCGTTTCATGGATGATATTTTTATGCTATGGAATAATACAGAAGAGAAATTAAAATAATTTATTATATATTTACATCAAACCACTAATTTTCTGAAATTATATTCATATCAAGAGGTAAATTTCTTAAATGTTAAGGTGAATAAAGATACACTACAAGGAATTAGAACTAGCCTATACAGAAAACCCATGAGAAAGAACAACTTGTTACATAATAAGAGCATGCATCCTAACCACGTAAAGCGCAATGTACTTAAGGGACAAGTATATAGAGTCATGCGCTTGTACAATGATGATTCACAACTTAAACTAGCTCTGCTTGACCTGAAACAGGAATTCCTCAATAGAGGTTATAAAGAAATAGGCATAGATAATTGCATAAGTAAAGCATGGGATCATAGAGCTACTAGATGTAAATCATATTATGGTGAACATGAAGAAACACAAGAAAATAATAAGAGGTTAGAAACAGATAATTGCACTATTAACAACTCTCTGATTAACATTACCATATTCCAATGACATAGGCACTTTTTGCACTATAATAAAAAGAAATTGGACTATTTTGAGTACTATAGATGAAGTGAAGGATGAATTAACAACCCAACCAAGTTCTTCTTTTATTAATAAGTCACTGAAGAGACATTTGTGCTATAAGGCCAAGAGTGATAAGAGATTTATATATTCTGACAGGATAGGCACATAATCCCGTAGAAATTGCCTAGCATGTAAACACATTTTTAGTGGCAGTTACTTTACACACCACAACTAGATGTAAGGATAGAATTTAAGTTTTATGCAGACTGCACAACGAGAAACATCATTTATTTTAGTTTCTGTACTGTATGCTATATGTTTTATATATGTAAGATGAATCATAGCCTTAAAAGAAAGAATATTGAAACACTTAAGGGATATTAAAAACAAGAAGTCAGAAAGTGCATTAGCACAACATGTCATGGAAAAGGGTAATGAACATGTCTTTTGTTCTGGACATTATACATGAGAACATGAGAGGAGGGAACATAAAGAATATTACAGAAGCAAATTAACAAAGATGGATAATGTTCTTTAAAGCAGACAAACTACCTGGTTTAAATATTAAAGTTTCCCTTAAACCTTTCTTAAAAGAACGTGCACTTACAGTGAAAAGAATTTGAAATTAACCCTGTGTTTTAGAATGTTTATTATTGTGTTTTTTGTGTGTGTACACTTTTAATTCTTAATGAATATGCTACTTAAAGTTGCGATTGGTTAACCACAGTATTTAAACAGCTTGCTGTATTGTATGCACTTTTAAAGTCTGATGAAGCGGTCAGGTGTACCACGAAAGCGCTCACTTTTTATTAAATCTTTGATATTGCTTTGCCTTTGGATCATTATTTTCTACTGGATTTGACTTTACGCTGGGTTTGTGTTTAAAATCTGGAGACTTTTATTGCCTGCAGCTGTGAGTTTTTACTGGATTTGACTCTACACTGGATTTGTGTTTAAAATCAGGAGACTTTTATTGCCTGCAGCTGAGAGTGACTGGGGTTTTTGCTTGCAACTTTGACTTGTATTTTATTTCTCCTGTCACTCTATTTTGGTATTTGGAGTTCATAACTTTTTTTATACTGTCTATTTGCCTTTCCAAATACTGAACATGGCCGAATGGGTTTCAAATCAAGTGTAAGTTGAGCTCCCATGTTACCCAATGAATAGAGCTGGAGTTCTACCAAAGAAGAATCAGCATTTTAATAACATTCTTGAGGTCATGATTAACCCCCTCTCACACAGTAATATCATGCAAGAAGCTATACCTGAGCCAGAAGATAAGAATTTATATCTGAAATTTCAAGATAAATACAGAATGATGGAAAATAAAATGTATAAATTTAAGCGTATGCAGTGGCAACGCTTTCATTTTGAAGCCTCTTTAAAACACCAAATAGTTCCGAGAAGACTCAAGTTCTCACTAGCTATGGCCAGGCAGACCTGGAGCTATTGAGGCAATAGCAGATTCTGAACTTGAATTTAAGTGCCCAATATATGCATTTGTTAATTGACATTTTTAAACCTATAAAGGAGTTATTAAATGAAATATTGCTACTGCACAATTAAATTTAGGAATACTTCCCAGCAGCCATTATCTGTTTTAAAATACATGACAGTATTACTGTGTATGAAAAACGCCTTCAAGCAGCTAAGATCCATAAATTGCATAGGGACCTGGCCGATTTTCAAAAAGGCGCCGTTTTCTCATGGCCGAGGGAACAGAGAGATACTCATACTGTCAACAATGATTCCGTTGAATCTACGATGAGGCAAACAGCTGATTCTTCAATTGCAACATCAGAACTAGCAGTTCCGCCTTTGAACACCACATCGTAAGTGATAAATGAGCAAGGGAATGCAGCAAAGCATGCTGAGATACAGAGGCAAAGCCAGCAGGTTATGGACATGATTGTAGTAGATACTGATCAAGTTGCTGATAAGGAAGTAATTGTAACAGTGAACGATAGAGTTTTTAGACCCAAAACAACTCAAACAAACCCAGGAAGAGATGCCATTCACAATACTTTGCAATGGGACAGTTTTTTTATTAAAAAATCCATTCCCTATAAGGGAACGATCAATGAGCCATGTAAGGAAGAGCAGAATTCAGTGCCTGAGCAGTGTGAATGACCCAGTAGGGAAAGGGAAGAGCTGGAAACTACACAATCAGGTTCAGTAATAAATATTTCTTCTGTTTTACTGTCTGAGGCACATATGTTGTTACTGACTAAAGGTTTAAACTTTATACCTTCTTGTCCCTGGAGGAGTGGTTTCAGCCCAGAAGTTAGTAGTTTATTGGAATCAACAGTCAAGAGGAGAAGAGTCTTTAAATTCTTTGTTCTGGAAGTTATACATGAGAACATGAGAGGAGGGTACATAAAGAACATTACAGAAGCAAATGTACAAAGATGGATAATGTTCTTTAAAGCAGACAAACTACCTGGTTTAAATAGTAAAGTTTCCCTTAAACCTTTCTTTTAAAAGCACGTGCAGTTGAACACTGAAAAGAATTTGAATTTAACCCTGTTTTAGAATGTTTATTATTGTGTTTTTGTGTGTGTATACACTTTTAATTTCCATCTCTTTCACTTCCCTGCTGTAAAATCTGCATTTATGCAGTTTTTGCGCTTGTATTCTGCTCGGCAAGTGCCTTCCAGGTGTTTTGCAGAGTCTACAGCAGCAGAGAGACAAAAGAGTGACTTTGGAGTGATTAAGTATAATTTTCCTGCTTTTCATGCTGTCTTAACTAATTCTGCCTAAAACGCCAGTTTTTTAGCGAATCTGTGATTTAAAAAGTTTGTTATTGCTACATATTGTACTTATTTGCTGCCTGCACTTGAATTAAGTCATTTTTGTGTTTAAATAATCTGTTTAACTGTTGTAGACTACACACTAAAGTGTGATAGCCTTTTCTGTGCATTTAATGTGTTGTTTTGATTGTATCTACTCTATTTTCTGGGGATATATATATATATATATATATATATATATATATATATATATATATATGTATATATATATATATATATATATATATGTATGTATGTATGTATATATATATATATATATATATATATATGTATGTATGTATGTATATGTATATATATATATATATATATATATATATATATATATATACTTGTTACCCGCCTTTCTGAACTAGTATAGTCCAGTTTTCAGGTTATTGCTGAATCCAGGGCCAAGTTACACGTTTCTGTGTTGCCCCCATACCTTACTTGGATAGAAGGAAGTTTATCTGTTCACCTGTGAGAGAGGGGAGCTTTGTGCAGCCTATCTGTCCCTGGAGGAGTGGTTTCAGCCCAGAAGTTAGTAGTTTATTGGCCATTTTGGGCTAATTTTGATTGTATCTGCTCTATTTTCTGAAAAAAATATATATATATACTTTTTCCCACCTTTCTGAACTAGTATAGTCCAGTTTTCAGGTTATTGCTGAATCCAGGACTGTGTTACAAGTTTCTGTGTTGCCCATACCTTATTTGGTTAGAAGGAAGTTTCTCTGTTCACCTGTGAGAGCGGGGAGCTTTGAGCAGCCTATCTGTCCCTGGAGGAGTGGTTTCAGCCCAGAAGTTAGTAGTTTATCGGCCATTTTGGGATAATTTCTATCCCTTTCACTTCCCTGCTAGAAAACCCGCATTTGTGCAGTTTTGTGCACCGGGCAGCGCTGTTTAGCTAGAGTTAAACTATTCTCTGCTCCACGAAGTCTACTCTTCAATTTTTCCATTGGAACTAGACAAATCTTCAACTTTAGCACTCAAACCATTGATTTCACAGTCAAGCACTTGCTTAAAACTCATAGCAAGCACTAATTAACCCTAGCACTAGACCCCCCCTATACTGACCAGGACGACAAGGCTCTCTATTCGTCCCCACCAGCCAATCAGAAAAACAGCTTACTCTACCTGTTCAGGCATGTCCAAAGGGCAGTTTCTGCTGTACTCTCTAGTCCAACTGGTGAATATGGGCATTTTGAGGCAATGTTACAGCCGCCTCATGTACACAGACAACCCTCTCCTCCTACCACCAAACACTAATATATGCGAGAAATGCAATTATACAGCCAAACTGGAGGCAAAGCTCTCTCAACCCTAAGACTGGAATCAACAGTCAAGAGGAGAAGAGTAATACTTGCAACACACCACCAGTCTCACATAGACCTAATAAACAAACACCAGCAAATAACACACATGAATACATGAAAACATACTCGGAGGCTCTAAAAATCTGCAAAAGCAGCAGAGACCTCCAAAGTAGACATCCAAGCAACCTCCACACCCCATCACCAATCATGAAACTTACTTCACATAATCAGTGTGCCGTGCAATCACAGCCCTTAATGCAAAATAACATACTAATAGTAGGCGACTCTATAGTCAGGCACACTGATGTCCCACTGATTAGGCTGGACAAGGAGAAGGTTACAGTTAGCTGCCTGTCGGGTGCCAGGATCCGCCAGATAACACAAGCACTCGGGTCACTCCAGAACAAGTACAAATACGACTCGGTCATTGTCCATGTTGGTGTGAATGACCTGAGACGTACCTCCCTGGACTACATGGAAAGAGACATGGAAGAGCTCTCTGATCATTTAGCCTAGGCCAGTATGACCCTGACCCTGAGTAGCATCCTGCCCTCACCAAGAATGATTCCACAGTATAAAGAAAAAATGATCAATTAAAACAATTGGCTAAGTTTCTGGTGTCATTCAAAGGGGATCCAGTATCTGTCTGCCTGGGATGACATGCTCGACAAGCCACATTGCTTCTCAAGAGATGGCTTGCACCTGTCACCCTTAGGCTTTCGAATACTGGCCAAGGCTCTTGCCACTCCCTTAGTGCCTTTTTTAGGCAAGGTTCAAAAGACAAACCCACCAACATAAATAGAACAATTAACCAAAAACTGAGGATAATGCTACTCAACGTCAGAAGTCTAAACCTCAAAATGCACGCACTCGAGGCACTCCTCAGTATGGAGAACATCGACATCTGTGCAGTAACAGAAACCTGGTTTAAGGCTCCTGAGAGCAGCCCAGCACTACTAGACTATAACTCATACTATACCTTTCGGCCACAGAACCAGGACTGAAATAAAAAAGGCGGGGGTGTATCCATATTCATCAAGGATACCCACACCTCCAGGTTAGTGGTGCAGCACAGTGCATCAGAGATCATCCATGTGCAACTAACAATGGGCAAAACTGCAATACAAATTTTAACTTGCTACAGATCACCCACCATGGCCCAGGACCCCCATTCCGCATTTCTGGAGACCGTGGGAAATTTGAAGGTCCTACCAACACCCTAATGCTGGGTGATTTCAATTACCCAACATAAACTGGGAGAATTACTCAAGTACTAACTCCTTTGCCCAACGCTTCCTAGAATTTATAAGCTTGAATGCCCTGGATCAACTGGTCAACACCCCCACCAGAGGGAACAACATATTGGACCTGGTCATCACCAACATGGGCGACCGTTGTTCCACACCGGAGGTCAACCCCTCGCTTGTTAGATCAGACCATAGACTAATCACTCTGGATATCCACATTCTGCCCCCACCCCCAATCAAGGAAACCACCATGAAAAACTTTTCAAAAGCAAACTTCACGTTACTTAAGACCGAGGTGGAAAGTTTCACAGTCCCCATGCTAAAGGACAATGCTGTCCAAGCTGCTGAAACCTTTACAAAGGCACTCTATGCCCTTCTGCAGGAATGCATGGATCATGCTATCCCAAGTAAAACCAAGACTCACTCCTCCAAGTAAAGGAAACCAGTCTGGTGGACCCCTGCCATAAACAAGCTATACAACAGAAGGAGGAAACTAGAACAGTAGAGAGTAAAATCCCAAGAAGGAAAGACATCCCTGATCAGTATCAGCAAGAAACTACAATCCCTCATTAAATCATCCAAGGCTAGTTTCGAAAGAAAAATTGCCAATAACTCCAAAGATTACCACAAAGCGTTCTTTAGCTATGTCAAGAACCTAAGTGGAAACTCTCAGATATGCTTTGAGTTAGTGCAGAATGGCACAAAATACACTGAACCGACTGATATTGCCAACATTCTGGCAGACAGGTTTAATGCAAACTTCACCCCCCTCTCACCCCCTAAAGGGCCCATAACCATACCAGAAGAATGTAGGGCCCCGTCAATCACCGAGGTTAAAATAGCCCTATCCAAAGCCAAAAACACAGCTTTAATGGGACCGGATGGTGTCCCAGGCTGCGTCTTACAAGAGTTCCAAAATGAACTAACCCATCACCTAAACACACTGTTCAAACTCAGCCTCTCTACAGGCTATGTACCCAGAGAGTGGCGCTCAGCAAAAGTTATTCCGCTTCACAAAGGTGGAGCCACAACGGACCCCAGGAACTATCACCCCTATAAGCCTGACTAGCTTGGTCTGCAAGGCTATGGAACGCATCATCATGGAACTCATTAACAGAGACACTGGGAACCTCCAAACCTTGGACCCTACCCAGTTTGGCTTTGTTAAGGGCAAATCATGCCTCCTAAACGTGGTGGACTTCTTTGAGACTGTTACCAAGGCATTAGATAAGAGAAAGGAGGTCCACATAGCCTACCTAGACCTCGCAAAGGCTTTCGACACCATTCCCCATTCTAGTATTATAGACAAGCTCATCAGCTTGAACATAAAGCCCTACGTCACGAGATGGGTTGCCAACTGGCTCATGGATAGAACCCACATCGTGAGAGTTGCAGGCTCTACGTCCGACTCTAAACTGGTTACAAGTGGCGTCCCCCAGGGCTCAGTCCTAGGACCCCTCCTTTTCAGTGTATACTTCTCAGAGGTACAGGCAAGCATAGGAGGACTATGGCTGACAAAGTTCGCCGATGACTGTAAATTAGGAGCCATAACTGATTTCTCCGGCTGATGGACACCCTTCAGATGGGTCTCACTGAGACGGATACCTGGTGTCAAAATCATGGCCTCAAGCTAAATGCCAAAAAGTGCATAGTCATCCCCTTTGGAAAAAACAAAGCACCTGCGAACTACCACATAGGTGGTAGTACCTTAAATACAGAAAATGTAATAAGGGATCTGGGGACCCAAGTAGATAGTAATCTCTCCTTTGATAATCATATTGCCAAGGTGGTTAGAAAATCCTTCTATGTGGCCCACCTAATCACAAAAGGGTTCACATCTAGAACAAAAGAGGTTATTGTGCCCCTCTGCTCATCACTCATTAGACCCATCATGGAATACAATGTCCCATTTGAGATGTACCTTACAAGACACCTGCAACAGCTGGAAAGACTACAAAAGTACCTCACCAAGAGGATTACTGGCCTCAAACAGATGCCCTATGCAGCTTGACTCAAGAAACTCCAGCTGTACTCGGTTGCATACCCAGAGGTGATCTCTGCCCGACATATACAAGGCCATGTCCAACCCAGAATTGATGGACATGCTTCACCTAAAAAAAAAAAAAAACAAATCCCGGAGAGCCACACGCTCTAGAGATATAAACCTCACCACAACGATAAATAGGACATGCTGGAAGGATAGATTCCTGTCCCAGAGACTCCCCATGTTTTGGAACAGGATTCCAGTATACGTCAGGCAGAGCCCCTCACTAACACTTTTCAAGAGCAACCTTGACAGGTGGATGGGAAACAGAAAATTTACCCCAGGGATCACTGCAGTGGCTCTGCTGGACAGTGGCGCAGGGAACTAATCTAAGGGGGTGGCGAAAGCCAACACATTCTGGCTAGGCTTATAAATGCCTTTGGGCAGATAGCCTAGTACTTACCTATGAACCTATATTGAGAGAATTGAAATTGTTTGGTAGAAAGCTTACCCTGCATATTGTGTTTAAAGGCAATAATAATGGTTATGAAGTTAAGAAACCAACCACATACATCCCCCCCATCACATTCTGTTATAGAAACTTTCCTAGAAGTATGTGAAAATGAGATTAGGGAAGTATTCTGTAAAGGTACTAAAACCAACTATTTTAACACGTCTCAAATGGAATACCAGGCCCTGCATGAATTAAAGGAAATGTCATGCATAGAAATTAGACCTGCTGACAAAGGTTGGGGGGTTGTAGTATTAGACAGACATCTATATTTACAACAAATGCGGAGTCTTTTAAATTATGAGAATACATATATTTCTATTTCTAGAAGCGCTGTGGATTATTGACAAAATTTCATTTTTGGTGTTTGATTTATTAATTACAGGTATGATATCAGAACATTTGTTTAAATATTTTACTGTTGAATATCCATTGGTAGCAAACATGTATGGTTTACCTAAAATACATAAACATTCTACCATACCATCAATGCAACCAATAGTTTCTAGTTAGAAGCTGGGCTACGGAGCTCCTCTCTATATTTTTAGAAAAAAACCTGCACTCTTTTTTCTTGAAAGTTATAATACTGTGCTTAGAGACACAAAGATGTTCATGCAGAATTTATATTAAAAAATGTCAGATGTACAAGGTGAATACATGTTTGTGGCCTTAAACATTGAATCGCTCTTTACAGTGATAACTAATACTTGGGACATAGATAATATAAGTACATTCCTGACCCAAAAAGGTATGAACGCTAATAAAGTTAGGCTATTATGTACATTATTAGAAATTATTATGGAAAATAATGTGTTTACCTTTGATAATGAATTCTTTCTGCAAAACGGCATAGCTATGGGCATACCTTGTGCCAACCTGGTCCTGGCACATTGGGGAAACTAATGAAATTCTCTAGAAACGACAACTATAAAGATTCCATAAAATGGTACGTTCATTTCGTGGATGATATTTTTATGCTATGGAATAATACAGAAGAAAAATTTAAGGAATTTATTATACATTTACATCAAACCACTAATATTTTGAAATTCATTTGCAAATATTCAAATCAAGAGATAGATTTCTTAGATGTCAAGGTGAATAAAGATGCACTACAAGGAATTAGAACTAGCCTATACAGAAAACCCATGAGAAAGAACAACTTGTTACACAATAAGCGCATGCATCCTAACCACATAAAGCGCAGTGTACTTAAGGGACAAGTGTATAGAGTCATGCGCTTGTACAATGATGATTCACAACTTAAACTAGCTCTGCTTGACCTGAAACAGGAATTCCTTGATAGAGGTTATAAAGAAATAGACATAGATAATTGCATAAGTAATGCATGGGATCATAGGGCTACTAGATGTAAATCATGTTATGGTGAACATGAAGAAACGCAAGAAAATAATAAGAGGCTAGAAACAGATAATTGCACTATTAACAACTCTCTCAGGGTAACATTACCATATTCCAATGACATTAGCACTTTTTGCACTATGATAAAAAGAAATTGGAATATTTTGAGTACTACAGATGAATTGAAGGATGAATTAACAACCCAACCAAGTTTTTATTCTATTAATAACAAGTCACTGAAGAGACATTTGTGTCATAAGGCCAACAGTGATAAGAGATTTATATATTCTGATAGGGTAGGCACATTTTCCTGTAGAAAATGCCTAGCATGTAAACACATTTTTAGTGGCAGTCACTTTACACACCAGCAACTTAGATGTAAGGATAGAATTTAATTTTTATGCAGACTGCACAACGAGAAACATTATTTATTTTAGTTACTGTACTGTATGCTATGTGTTTTATATAGGTAAGACGAATCGTAGCCTTAAAAGAAAGAATATTGGAACACTTAAGGGGATATTAAAAACAAGAAGTCAGAAAGTGCATTAGCACAACATGTCATGGAAAAGGGTAATGAACATGTCTTTAAATTCTTTGTTCTGGAAGTTATACATGAGAACATGAGAGGAGGGTACATAAAGTACATTACAGAAGCAAATGTACAAAGATGGATAATGTTCTTTAAAGCAGACAAACTACCTGGTTTAAATAGTAAAGTTTCCCTTAAACCTTTCTTTTAAAAGCACGTGCAGTTGAACACTGAAAAGAATTTGAATTTAACCCTGTTTTAGAATGTTTATTATTGTGTTTTTGTGTGTGTATACACTTTTAATTCTTAATGAATATGCTGCTTAAAGTTGTGATTGGTTAACCATAGTATTTAAAAAGCTTGCTGTTTTGTATGCACTTTTAAAGTCTGATGAAGCAGTCAGGTGTACCGCGAAAGCGCTCACTTTTTATTGAATCTTTGATATTACTTTGCCTTTGGATCATTATTTTCTACTGGATTCGACTTTACGCTGGATTTGTGTTTAAAATCTGGAGACTTTTATTGCCTGCAGCTGTGAGTTTTTACTGGATTTGTGTTTAAAATCAGGAGACTTTTATTGCCTGCAGATGTGAGTGACGGGGGATTTTGCTTGCAACTTTGGTATCTTCACAGAACCTAGTCTTTCAGAAAGCTGAATAACTGCTTATTTCCTATGAAGGCTAGATAAAGGTCAGTCCATATAATTTCTCATTGTTTCCAGTTGGTTGCCCTTTGCCACTTCTGTTTATTATTCTCACATTTTTTTCAGGATCTTGGCTTCTTTTATGGCTTTTTGGGAGAGAGTGGACTGTAGAAACTTTCTAGAGATGGCTGATTAGTCAACTATACGTCTCAAAGCACTACTAACCAGGTTCCATTTCCAGGTCTAGAAGCTTTGCTGGGACCTTTCTACATGGGCTGCTGGACTGTGATGTTTCCTCCTCCCAGATGTCTTAGCTTTGGTAATCTACTAATGCAGAAGTAGTGATTCATAGGTGTTTACTAGGCTAATAACCACAAGGGCCTTTTTTAAGCCTAGCCATGCATCCCAAATCTCTGACAAGTTCTGATACCCTTGGTAAGTGTAAGCAGGGGCTTGGGATTTACAGGTTACCTGTGTCCATTGGAGACATAGGTACCAAACCAGGGAAGAATTTCCAGTTCCCCCTCCAATTGTCCAAGTTGCACTTGAATTGGTTAGGGAGGAACTCTGCTTCACATGGATGGGGAGCCTGTTCCATAGACTCAGTAATCTCTGGGATACATACCTATCTCTCCAGCAGGACCTATTTATATCACAGGCAAGGTTTAAGTCTTTAGAATGGGTAGTTCTAGTGGTGCTTGTTTTGTGGATATACAAGAGGTCCATCTGAATGGGGTCTGACAGTTCCGTGTATGCCAGGCATAGGTTTCCCCTGAAAAGCCTGTAGGAGGCAGAATACAGGGATAGGCCCTTGAGGTGGTCTGCATAGGACATTTTACTTGGACCCTGTATTTTAGTGAAGAGCCTCTGGACATTCCAATTGTTGGATTTGCCTGGTTAGGTACATACAAAAGGGGACACTGCACTCAATGATAGGTCTGATGAATGCCAAATACAGTGGAACAATGACTTCCTTGGACTTGGATTCCATACCTTTGTTTATAAGCTGTGCAGTATAGAATGATTCCCTCTCTACTGTAGACACATGATGGTCAAAGGCTAGATTACTGTCTGTGTGTCCCTAAGTCCCTGACTACTGGGTCAACTCTAAGGGGCGTGTTGTCAATATGATAGTTAATGAGACAACATGTTACAGTTGTGGAGGTAAACTTACTGTAACAGCGGATCGGATGTGATGGTTGAATAAATCACTACTGCAGTAGGCTCTTCTTCACTCTTATTTTTATTTGTTGTATTGCCAAGGTACAGACCTTCTGCTATATCTAGCATTTGTTTGGTATATCAGGACTTGTATCCTATCTTATTTACCTGCTGGCAAGAATGTCCTGGAGGTTTTTAGCAGCCAGGCTGCTTTTTTTTCCTTCCCCAGGATTTCCTGCCACAAGCAGCCCGAGCAGCTGTGCGAGGTGGCCCAAGGCTATGGAAGACTGTCCAGCTGTTATCTTAGTCAGGGTGTAGCCCATACAGGCAATATTACTGCAACAGTGATTTAATTGAACATCGACTGTTATGGTAAGTTAACTTCCTGCAAATTACCAATACTGGTCTGCTTTTGTCTGTCTATATTGCAGTCAATTTTAAGCATGTAGAAGGATGGACAAATGCTTTCCAAGTATTCATGTTTAAAATTCCTCCCTTCTGTACTTCCCTGTGCTGTGTTGGGGCATTTTCCTCAGAAAGCTAAATCTTACTTACTCCCCCCAACCCCCATTAGCTGACTTCATATTGAACCAGAGTTGCTGTAGAAACTGTATCACCAATATAGAATGAGAGGTTATCTCTGAAAACATATCTGCAGACTGTGTTTTCCATTAATTCCATCCGTAAGGGCTGGAAGCCCCTGTAACCCACTCTTTTTGAACCAGCTAGGCAGGAAGGGCACTGCAGCTGTTAATCACAGCTCTGTTTCCCAGAGCATGAGCATGTCTTTATAAAATTCAAGCAACTAATATAATGATTTTATTGTCAGAGTAATTTTAAGTGGTGCATAGGTATTGTCAAATAATGCTCAACAAGACATTTTGAGTGTAAAACAGTTAAATGGCTAAAATAGGTGTGTTTCATGAAAACCTAATATGTAATTTGTTTCTTGTAGCTACTTCCTTTGATGAACTCTGGGCAGTTGATCCCGCTGGGTCTCTACTTCAGCGTCTCACAAAGACATTTAGGCACTGTGATTCTTCAGCAAAGCCTAGTATTGGTACTTTTTCTGCTCATTCAGAGGACTTTGAAGATGAATGGGAGGTGATATGAAAGGCACCTTGTTTTTGTCTCATGGAAGATCATTTTACATTATTTGCTGTATACAGTATACACTAAAATATTTGTTTACATTTCTTAAAAATATACTAGTAATATTTTTAACATTTTAATTTATTATACCTTTAAAATCAGAGGACTTCAGTGGACCCGAGGCTCCTTAAAAACTAGCACATTTTGGTTAGTTTTATAATGTAGCATTAAACTTCTCTAACAATAATGTACTCAGTTGCATGTTTAAAATCTCGTCTATAATTTTTGCTGCTTACCTCTTTGTGTTTACAGATTATCATCATCAAAATTTGTACTATGAAAGCATGGCAAGACAGATCAGTGACTTAGAAGCAAGCCTAATTTTAGGAATATTTATGGGCTTACTTTTATTTTATATTCCTTTTTGTTGTTGTTGTTCCTAGACTGTATAAAGGCTTCCTTTCTTTGATTTGGGTGTGCCATTTCCCCAGTGGCATACTATACTGTCTAATATCCAAAGATGTTGAGAAACCATACATTTCATATGCTTGCCATGAATAGTGGTAACGTTGGTATATTGCAGATGCTATTTTTGTGAATAAGATGTATATTAACGTAGAACTAATGCACTAGCACTATTTCATCATTGTCAATGAAGTCTGTATGAGATAAAATGAGACAGCAAGCTTTGGCACAAATTGAAATCGATTGTTACAGTTATGCTTTTAGTTAATAAGTTTATTTTGTTCTTATTTTGTTCTCACAGTGACTGAAAACAGAATTGTACTACATAGAATCTGATGTCTTTATTTTCATTAGAAGCACTAGTTTTAATATTGAAGAGACTTATGCATGTAATCAGAAACATTTATGTGCCACAGTACTTCCTTGCAAATGACAGCATGTGAAATGTAATATCGGCTGTTTACTGTCAGCATACAGCTACTTGCTGATGTGCCCTTGCTGACATCTTTTATCTGTAACTATGAGATGTACTGACTGAAATAGCTGTTGCAGTATTCTTTACTAATAGGTTATCACCACTGATGTCCAGCCAGGGTACCAAAGCTTTACCGTCCCAGGATTAAATGTATGACATCAGCTCACAAGCAGATGGTTAGGTAAAGTACACATACAAGCTAATTCCTCAGACTGTCTCACCTCCATCCCAAACGCAGGTCGCTTCTCAGTTGGACTGAGTGGTGTTTGGTCATTGGAACCATTGCTTCAAATTATCAGATAAATGCCCCATTGGGGAACCTTCCTTTACCTTTTTAATCTATCTTGCCTTATCATTATTAAATGTCAGCCAGGAGGAGTAAATGTGTGTGTGGTAGGCAAATCCCATACAAAGACTTGCATAGCCAGTGCCTTTTTTGCTTAGGAGTAGAACACTACTACAAGACCTGTTCCATTTACCAATCTTTTGTACCTAAGACCTTGAGGTCTCATCCTCACTCAACACCTTTTTAGCAGACCCAACATTTGGAATGTATGGCCAAAGGCCAAAGTCAAAGATGGATAACTCCACATCCCAGATATACCTGCACCCCTTAAGAAAAAGCCTAAAAGGCCTAGGCTGGACACTGTCAATTCTGACATATCTGCTTTTTTAAGCTGTGTCGTATAGTCATTCAAAGGTGCACAAAGACATTTATCTGTATTATTTAAAGGATGGTTTATCAGCACATGCAGTTATAACATCACAGATCACTACTTTATAATGCCTAGACTGTAATGTTCACCTACTAAAATGTACTATAAAAATAAGCAGGTTATGTAGTAATTATTAGAAAAAATAAAACCAGGTTTAAACCTTATGACTTAACTTTGAGAGTCAAATGTAATATGTTTACATAATGCAGCACAAGTTTTTGTTTACTTCTAATGCTATTTGGACTGACTTCCTGCTTGTAATATTTTTCCTGATATGACAGTTGGCAGCAGCACCAACAAGTTTACATTCTTGGGTCATATATATTGATGCCTGGGGTAGATAATGGCTCCTCACTGCCAGGAAAAAAAAAATACATACTGAATTGTATCTCAGTTCCATTTTTCAGAGTTAACCTAACTGTTAAAGATGCCTAGAAATTACAGTTTTTCCAGTTCCTTAATTGGCTGTGTCCTTGTACTACTAGTCTGTTATTTTTGAAACCACATTCCCTGTAGCACAGAGCAGAGATGACTCCTAATGAAAATGATCTATGTTAATTTTTTTATGAATATCCTGTGCAGCCTGAAGCTAACTTTGGCTATAAAAACATCTAATTTTACAATTGCCATCTTTCTGATAGAAATCTAGAACTTCCATCTTTTTCTTCTAAAGATACTGCATAAATGAATATTTTTTGCTGTGTACATAATTATTTGTTTTACCATTGCAAAGTAATTCATACATTTCTTAAGCATGTAATTTTTAAAGGAAACACAACAAGCTAAAGTGATTATTAGAAACTAGCCTTCAAAAAGGGTTTGTGCATGGTGCAAACCCCTTACTGTTGCTTACTCCTGACACAAGATTGGTTGTGGAAAAGATCCATATTTCAGCCTCCACAGACAGCCAGCTCTCTGCTATGGGATGTGCATGTGTAGTGGGGGACTGTGACTCTAGAATATTTTTTATTGATAGTACTGTGTCTGTCATACCACCAGTGCAACATGCACTCAAATTCTTCAGTACATGCTCACTGTCTGCAGCAGTGTGCCTGCTTTCCTCACGCTAGTAACAGTTCAAATCCCCAACACTAAACCATCCCCAAAATCTAGTAGCAGCAAGAGCCATTCCTCTACATTCTGGAGGTGATCTGATAATCTGAGGCCTAACCTCTCTTTTCATTCATAGTGGCAGCAGCCAGCGATGTATATATCATAAGGATCATCCGGTTTCAGGGAAACTGCAAAGTAAGAGAGCCCACATCCCTATCTTTGGAAGGCAAGGGCGAGGAGGAAGATCATGAGTTAACCTTAATGACCATCACCTGCATCATTGAAGCCCTGGAGTGATGCATCAACTGGAGGAGTGGAACTGAAGGTAGAGAAGCAGGAAAAAGGTCTGAGGGTGTCTGGCAGTTAGCACAGAGTACTAAGGATATGTGCTGTTAGCTGGTTCCTGTGGTACAGGGTTTGCTGTGCAGCCCTGAGCAGATCACTTATCATATTGTGCTTTGGTACAATTGGGAAATTGGGTTATGCTTTTGAATACTCTCCTGGACTGCGTGCCTAATAATTACTTATGAACCTGTGTCTGTCTTACCTGGACTGGGCTACCAGGAGGAGGATGAGAAGGTTGTGACAGCAGCTACTCCAGAGAAAAGCTACCTGAAAGTGTGTGTGTCTGTCCATCAGTCTGAGATGGAGAGGAAAGAATATGACCACAGATTGAAAGAGCAAGACCCGTTCTCATTCAAATTCTAGAGAAGGGGGTATAATATGAATAAGGAGAGATGTGAGTAAGTTTTTTTTTTTTTTTTTTTAATTTTTTATTTATTTTTTTTAAACAAAAAGGGCAGAAGATGCGAGGGGGCATGGGCAGCAGATTGTAGGGACCAACTATTCTCAGGATCTATGAACATGCTTCTTTAGTGAGAGAGTTTTGGACACATGAAATGGACAAACAGAATGGATGATTGGTATCTGCAGGCATTCAAGAGAGCATGGGACAGGTATAGAAGGGATGAAAAGTAGAAGTGAGGTAGAATATTAAATGTGTTTAAAGCAAAGAGGTAGTAGGGCTTATTGTCACATTTTGCCATCCAGCTAAAGTTGTAACGTCTTTATGTATATATTTATTTACTTTTTTATATTTTATTAACTGGGTATGTGCATTGATCAAAAGACCCTTAATGTGAACTGGGCCCAAGGCAGAAAACAAGACACATTGCGTTATATACATGCCAAGTGCAAAGTACATAATGAGAGAATTGCACAAAGTTAATCAAAGAAATCCATGAGAAATGATCGCACTAAGGCAGTAGCACGGGATACAAGACAAATAAGCCACAAAGCCTTAGAACAACTCAGAAAGAGAGTAAAAAAGCTGCTGTCTCTTGCTGTGCCAAATGTTTTGTAAAAGAAAATAGGAGCTTAGTATGGGTCTATGCTAGAATGTTGACCACATAAATAGTTGCCATTCAAACATCAAATGCTCAGAATATTGAAACCAATCCAAAAAGCATTATTTTTTTTAGGAGTACAAGTCCCCTGCACCCCCCCAGCTAATTCTATATTCCAGCTTTGAGATCGCACTACAGTAGGGTAAGGGCAAAACCCTACTCTCTGCTATACTGCAATCTCAGAAATGAGCTACTGGGATTTGTCTACTGTCTGAATATTCAATATTGTATCGACATTTTAAGCTTTTGATCATCAAACAGTTACCTGTTTAGTACAGCACAGCCAAGGGGTGGTTGATGTGCATTATGCTTCAGCCCACTTCTGTGAAGAAGTTACATTTATACCTTTCACTCTTGCTTGAAAACTAGCTAGTATTTTTTCTTTTGATCTTCTTCCAGGAGTAATTTTTATCAGGCGATTACTATATTAGAAAGCTGCTTTTACCTATGGCTAAGCCAAAAGGTGATTGCACCAAAGTTGGAAATTAACATAAAAAAAACCCCAAAAAAAACCTTCATTGTCTGCCAAAATCCATCACTGTTTACAATGTCATTTACCAGCTAGTTGCTCGCTAAATCTGGAAAAAATAGCTACTGTTAACACCCTTCCCAAAAGTTTCTCCCCTTTTAAGACCCTCTTAATACAAGACCTTTCTCTGCTCTCCTCCCCCATAGCCATATTTCTAGAAATGACAGTCAGTATTCATAACAAACTGATTTGTAAGTATAATATACTCTGTCATCACCAACACAGTTTCACAAAAGGCAGCATCACCGTTACAGCCTTGGTCAACTCTTGTCTATGCTGTGAATACCTTCACTAACCAAGGACTACAGATGTTACCAAGTCAAGTTGTGCTGCTTCCTCTTGTTCCCTCAAAACCAGCTATCTAGAGTACCACAGGGGTCCTTTCTAGGTCTCATTTTCTTCTCATATTTTTTTTTAGTCTCCCAATTTTGTTAAACTTGAAACACCCATATGTTGGTGACCTAGTAAATACCTACACTGAAATCTGTCACAGCATACATATCTAGTTTTCATGATCTCCAACATTCCCTTAACCTCCTGTACCAAATATTTTTAAACCAACCCATCCCTAACACCTCTATATTAAAATACAGTGGCATTCCTGCTATTCCTAAAACTCCCCATTCCCCATCCCCTACACACCTGTTAGCAGCTCTATGGCTGAGATGACTTGTACCTTCAAACACTTAGCCATTACACACAACTTTCTGTCTCTCTCTCCATAAATCTGATGTTCTAAAAGTAGCAGAACAGTTGTGTTAGCCATTGCATTTCAAGATTCCTAAATATTCATGTTTGGGCTGCAGTAGGCAAAGGGATCCTTTTACCACAGCTAGAATATCAGCCCACTTAGCTTGCTTTTTTAAATAAAATTTATGTGCATTCAAGTTCTAACTGTATGTGTAAATTCATACTACTGTCCCCAGTTTAGGAACATCATTGTGTCAACCTTGCCTTAGCACATTGGCTCTCTCTTCTGGCAAGGTTACATTTTTGTTGCTCTCCTATATAAATCCCTCAAAAAATACTACCCACATCTCTCTCATAAGCTGCACACATTATCTAAGGCCTGCCAGCTGTATTTTTTGTACTGCATTGACCCCCAGACACACTGCCTTGGAACTTAACCTTCTCTGTCCCAGGCCCAACATCCTTCCAACAAGCATTCACTAAAGCCCATCTCTGGACAGTTTGTCAGCTAGGTCACGTTTCTAACAATGCGTCTTGCTCCAGTGCAACCTTTTATTTATCTTTGTTAACTCGCCCACTAGATTGCCCATTGATACCTACTTAACTAGAAAAATAATTAGCCGAGGATAAGATTTTCTCTGTGAATCTTGTGTTGTATGATGGACTTTAAACAAAACCCCTGCAACTCCTTACTTTCACCATACAGTTTACCAGCTTCTTATCTAATACACCTGTTGCTTACCTTCACTTAACTGCTTCATTCACTTACTGTATTTATTTTCCCTCAAAATCACAAACTTTTAGATTCTGCTCTCTTTTCATAATTAATGATTCTAGTGCATGTCTGCAAATTTACCTTTTTTTATTGTATCTCATTGCTTTGCCTGAAAAGCATCATGCTTACTATGCAGTTGTATCTTGTAACTTATGTGTTTGACAATGGCTGCTACTGCTATGGTCAGCTAACATCAAATAAATAGATAAGAAAGGGAGGTTATTATTAATCCCAAATCTGACAGCTTGTGAGAGAAAAGAGTTGTGAAGAGGTGAAAAGTAATGGCTAGTGGTGGTAAGGTGTTGGCCTTATGATGCAGTAATTGTTTAACAAAGTGCATAGGTGTGGTGGATGGGGCGGCAAGGGTGGTGCAGCGGTTAGCGTTGCCGTCTCACAGCAAGAGGTTCTCCAGTTCGATCCTCGGCTGGAGTGCCTTCTGTGCGGAGTCTGCATGTCCTCCCTGTGGGTGCTCCGGTTTCCACCCACATCCCAAAAACATGCTGTAGGTGGATTGGAAACTCTAAATTGGCCCTAGGTGTGTGTGTATGCATGTGTGTGCCTTCTGTGGAAGGTTGGGCACTAGGCTGGCAACTCGACACTGTAAAACTGCACTGCCAATCATGAGTGGACAGGTGATCCGCTGTGGCGACCCCTAACCGGGAAAAGCCGAAAGAAGAAGATAGGTGTGGTGGATGGCCAGAAGAAAAGCAAGAAGTGAGCAAACAAAGTATACTCTGCAATCCATGGTACATATGTAAACTTTAGCACAATAAGTAACCACAAAGTTGCAGTCACGTCACTCAATTTAAATCCCTTTGCAAATTGTTAGGAGTACCCTTAGCAGTACATAACACAGTAGCTCTTTGTTGTTATATAAAATCAAAGTAGAACAGCATTGATACAGAGGCATTTCTGAATGGATCCTTATAGCAGTTTGATAATTCCAAAATAAGTTAGTAGTGAAGCGTTGGTGGTATCCCTACAAAGTAGAAAATGTACAGCCTAAATAAATCAAAGTAAAAGCCCTGAACAGTCTTAACAGATCAGTATCCTTGTTGTAGAGTAAGATAAATGAATCAGTGGAGACGAGAAGCAGATAGTTTAGTAGAACACAACCTCTTCAATTAATTGAGTCAAAATTGAAACGATATGTAGTTAATAGTAACATAAACTGATCACTGATTGCTATAAATTGAGGTTGAAAAATACAACTTACACATGTTACACTAAAGTATGTAAGTTGTAGTTGGTACAAAAAGACTGAACAGAGCAAGTAGTAGCAGAAATTGCTTGAATTCCAACAGTACAGCCAGGAAGTTGCAGTAGTACTTTAATGAAGCACCAAAGACAGTAACCAGGAAGTCTGTTCACTCCAAGACTTATGACAGATCCAGCTGGATACGTGCAATCGGAGTACTGTAGGGTACACCATTAATTAACTGAGAAAACACTGAAGATAGCACTATGTAGGCACTGTTAATTTATCTATCAAGAGGTGTAGAATAATCCAGGAGAAACAAAGTGAAGATTATATGTCAGTTGCAACAATCATTTTAGAAGATTGCACCGAGTACTGTAAACCGCAGTGTTTTTCTGTCCTGTTAGATACAGCTCTCCTTTAAATTGTGTTTGAGAATAGACCTTAATACAGTTTGCTGGCGTGTGTCTTGGTATCATTGGTTTATGCTGTTCTGATTTTTAAAATCCTTCACACTGAGCTACTTTCTTGCTACAGTAACTTATTGTATGTAAGAGGGGTTTTCACCCATCATCCATTTCCCCACCAGTGAAAATAATTGGAAAAGGGTGTTAAAGTAAACAGCAGAGGAATAAATGGAAAGTGCAGGACCCAACAGTACTGCTTGCTTTGACATTTAAATATGAACTACTGTGCTACTATCACAAACCCAACCCAGACTCTCAAAATAATTACACCAAAAATCCTCCCTTTTTAAATTAATGTCAGTAAATGTTTCTCCCAGGTCCTTTTTATTCCAGTGTATACCACCCATCAAGCTTTGGCTAGTTATACTTTCATTCCTCCATTTCAGAGAATCACCCCAGTACAGTGCTGGCATGAAATCATTTTGGAGGTGACATCATGCAGGCAACCGTGAGAGTTGCATGTGCCATTGCTAATGTCCTGGCAATGAAAGCATATGGCCTAACCTCACCCATAATGTGCTGGAATTAATTACCCTTGTCACCACAGGGATCTGCTTTGCCCTCTCCTTCCCGCAAGTACATCAAGTACACACTGCCATACACATTCTACCGGTGGCTGCCACAAGATGGTGGCTTAGTGAGTTGAAAGCCTGCACTCAGGACATGCAGCACAATACTCCCCCCTTCTCACAGGTATAGTGGCTGTGGTGGTAATGTTTCAAAATAAAGTGGTATCTAAAGTACCATTAAATTGCTTACTTGACCCCCTTTATGCTTACCTTTTTAAGGGATTTATAGAGGAACAACTGATATATATGATGCACACAACATTTTTTTGACAGAAATGGATATATGGAGGAGTTATTTGGATGACTGTTGGCTGGTATGGAAGTCTGATGTTACGTATTTAAAGGAATGTCCATTACCTAAATAATAACAATGAGGTTTGTACTTTTCCATTTCCTATGATATTCAACAAATTTCCCTTCTTCATGTGGTGGTCATTAAGCAATTTGATGGTACTTTAAATACCACTTTATTTAGAAAGGATACTCAGTATAATAAGTTAACGGTGGCAGATAGCTGTCATCCCTCTCATATTGTTAATAATATTCCTAAGTCCCAATTTTTAAGGGTTAAAAGAATATGTTCATCTCAGGATGACCTGCAAAAAATAATCAAGAACTGATGGATAGATTCTGTGCTAGGGGGTACAAAGATACAATTACACATCAGGCTAAATGTTTTCCACAGTCTGTGGATAGGTCTACTCTGTTGAGGTATGAGACATGTTCTAAAGAAGATCATCAGATTCAATTTATTACAACTTTTGGTGCTAATTCTAGTCAGTTTTGTCAGTTAATTAATAAATATTGGAACATTCTTTTGACAGATAAGAATCTATGTCGAATGTTACCTGTGCGATACATATAGAAAAGGGAAAAGTATAAAAAAAATTTTTGAATCATTGTAAAAAAAATGTTTGTGCCCACTGATAATAGAGTACAACAGTCTATGGGAGGAATATCTTAACTGGATGTTTCCCTAGACTGCACTGCTTGTCAACATGTTATGAAAATAAAACATTTTTCTTCTGCTAATATACCTGTGGTATTTGATATTAAGTGTTTTATCAACTGTATTTCAGAATGGGGTATTTATTTGGTTGAATGTCAATGTTCTGCATTTTATGTCGGACAAACTTCTAGACAATTTGATTCATATCTCTTAACATTTTAGTGCCATTTGTTGTCAGACTGTCAAGTGCTTTATGTAGACATGTTTTACAACATTCTACTGCTAAGTTCAGATTCACTGCTATTGATCGTATTACCGCTAAAGGAAGTAATAAATTAGGTTGGCACAATATATTGAACAAAAAAAGAAAAGTTTTGGATAATCAAGCTAGGGGCTTTGTTTCCTCCATGTTTAAATGGCATGTTGTAATTGGTGAATGGTAGGGGTGTGTGTCTTGTTCTGTGTCTGTGTATTTAAGTGTAACTGGGGATGGGTTTTTGATATTATTTTCATTTGTGTCTACACTGAAGAAGGCTTTTGCCAAAAGCGGTCTGTAGCATTTGGCCTATTTATTGTTTTTACAATAAATAGTTACTGGTGGTTCACCTATTTTGTGCTGGCCATGCTTGTTTTTGTGCTGTGGTATCTTTTTGGCCATGCACTCTTGGCGTACTTGCATGGTGCTGCTGTGTGTTTGTCTAAATAGGGTAATGCTTCAAAAACATTTACATGGCGTTTAACAGTTCAGTGTGCAGGATGCCTGTCTACAGTGAGGCAGTGTCTCCTGTATTTGGGAATATCATCTTTTGCCATTGCTAATGACTGTAACTGTTGAATTGCATGGCATGGTGCATGTTTAAAAAGGAGTATAATTTACGTTCCCTTCCAACTGTTCATGTACAGATAAAACCAAATTCTCGCAGCAGACTGTCCCAGATGTACAAGATAGATCTGTTGGGCAGGATAAAGCACTCTTTGTAGATCTTGGTAAACCATAACTTTTGCCAGTGCCATCACTTTTACTATTCAAATATCTGCTGTGGTGGGGGAAGTGTCACTGTCCTTCACTATCAGTAGTTTTCTCCTTAGATTGCACCATCCATCATAGATGACTTAAAAATCTTTTTGTTTCAAGTTCTATTACATCATTCAATGTAATTTTAATGATAGCTGTGCAAGAGTGTTAAGCATTGAACACTAGTAGGAGAAATGGAGAAGTCCAGAAAATGTTAGTCTGGGGAAAGATTCAGCTAGTCATGTCAAGCAAGAGGGCCATTTGTGGTGAAGATATAAAAAAGTGATCCACTTGAATGCTAAATAAGTGGCTAATGTCTTGGAAGGTATAAAATAAGGACTTTGGGCAGTCATTTTATTTCCTGGATAATGTAAGATGATTGGAAATAAATGAAGTTGAGGACTTTTAAGTCTTTATGTGAAGAACACCCTGAGTAAATGCCAGTTAATTAGAAGTTTAGCAAAGTTTATTCAATGGCAGTGGAGTCTTTTGAGTATATTAAATATGTGTGTTGTTGGGAAAAGAAGAGCTGGATTTGTTGGACTGTTAAAAATAAGATGACAGTGGAACTGTTTCTTAGAAAGATCATTGCATTGATAAAGTGATCAAGTTAAAAGTATGGGAAAATAGAAGTATTTTTAGTCCAACTTATGGCATGATAAGAGAAGTTAAAAGTTTTGTGGCAGATGTGGCAACCAAAAAAGTGTTACTGCAGCTGGATATCCCTTTTATATGGGTCATGATTATTCAGAAGTTCTTTTGCATAGTGGTTACAGTTTAAGGCAATTAGGGGATGTAAAAGGAAAGATTAAAGCAGATTGACATTTTCTGTAGTATTAACCAAACAGAATTGGCTGAAAAAACGTTGGAGAGCTCTTGAGTTAGATTACATTTTAATGTTCCATCAGGAATAAGAAATGGGTTACACTGACTGTCATGTGGACCATCTATAACTATAGAGAACTGATGATGGAAATTCTGTGAACTACTTTACTAGGTATTCCTTTTCATTGACTTTAAGGAACATTATTATAGTGAATACCCATAGTGTCTTTGTATAAAGACATGTTTGAATTTGATGTTGAAGATGGGGGTTTAGAAAAATATGGGCTAGAGTATAGTTGCTGTAGTTTTATAGTAGGATTAAAATTTTTTGAGAGTAAAAAGAAAATAGTATTTTATATTTTGGTTAAAGACTTGTTCTTCCACTGAAGTTTGTAAATAGAAAAAAATTGATTTTTTTGAGCTTAAATATCAAAGACCATTTTCTTTGTGTTTAAATAGAGTGAAAAGGTCTGGGTTGCCCTGTTAAAGGGTGCACTTGTACTCAAGTTATCTTACAGCTGTAGGGTCATGTGTTCTTGGTGATTGAAAATGATGAATGTTAGTGGCTGTTAATGCCAGTTTGGTTAGGTTTACTTCAGATTTCAAGTGGGAAAAGTACAGTACTGGTCTTCTTGCAAATGAAAGACCATATTTCTGTGGTTCACCTTGTCCTCTGTTGTTTCTTCTGATGGCTGGGCTTGGTGAAACATTGACTGAAGTCACAGGTATGTTATAGAATGGCAGGCAGGTGAAGTTAAAGTGTAAGATTTATCTGTATAGTTATGTATTTTTAGTTGGAATATGACATTTGCATTTTGACAGAGTTTCTTTGGAAGGGGTATGTCCAAAATTACAGAAAAGTGGTAGTAAATAGTGGGAACAATACATGCAGAATAATGTTCAGGTAGAGGAGTGAGGTTTAAGGGAAGGCAGGAATTGAGCAATATATGTTTGAGTGAATGTTAAGTGTTAAAACAGAAGGAAAACATATATATGTAATGTGTAATGCATAACTATGAAAACATGTTAATAAGATTTTTTTTCTTTTCTGTTGATGTACAGTTGCCTATATCTTAAGTGACAATTTAATAACGGTGCATCAAAACTAGGAAAATTGGATGGAAGTGTTTTTTTTTTCTCCTGGCTCACTACTATTTTATTTATTTATTTATTTTATTTATTTAACATTTGTTGACCGGGAATGTCCGACTAGGTTCCACAGAGCCTGTTTTCAGCGGAGGCCCGGGGAGAAATGCTCCAGATGCATGTCTTTGGAATGTGGGAGGAAACCGGAGTACCCGGAGGAAACCCACGCGAACACAGGGAGAACATGCAAACTCCACACAGAAGGCACCCCAGCCGAGAATCGAACCGGAGAACCTCTTGCTGTGAGGCGACAACGTTAACCGCTGCACCACTGTGCCGCCCAGATGCTGTAGAGTAAAAGTGAGATATATAACTAGAGGTTATATGGAAATAATTTATTACTGTAGAGGCATTAGAAAGGGGTGGTATATTGGAAGTTATGGATGGCAGGGTTAAGGTAGGGTTTTTCAGCATTTTATCAAAGGGTGAAAGACTGGTCATGTTTGCCTGAGCGTTGATAGAGAATACATTTTTAAGAAAGTTGCATACAGACACTGAAATTATGGTGCTGAGTTGAGATAGTTTTGTAAATTACCAAGCAAAGATAACATGGAGGCTAGTTATGAGAAAAGAGTTAAGACGTGCTGTCACGTAGTACGGTTTATTACGGGATCTGAATTATTAGGTAAAAGAAGAGTTGACAAGGAAAGACTAGTTTATAAGTCTTTATAATAGAATGCTTCCATTTCTTATAGCTTACTGTATAAGGGAAACATTTCTTACTGCTTTGTAAGGTTCATTCTTGTATTCCAGTGCATGTTTAGTGATTTTAGAAGACAGTCTGATGCAGGAAGATGTATAGAATCTATATATGTCAGTGTACATCTGCTTCTATACATCCTCCAAAGTACATTGACACACACACATTTACACTGAGACCGTGATCTAAGGAGATTCAGAGGTGAAGTTATCCAGGTAAAGATAGTGGTATTCTTTATGTGACTGTGTATATTTCTTTGATTACGTGATCATGATGATATTGTGATTATTGCACATATATTATGCATATGTGTTTTTCGAAGATTTTTTTCAAAACAATCTGAAATGATTTTGATACAAGGTACTGAGTTTGGCATACTTCAGAATTCAGACATCCACTTCTATTTTGTGCTTTAATGTGGGATTGTAGTCTAACCTTCCATACATTTCTCTTACATTTACATATTACAGCGCTAGTTTATTGTAATACTTTTTGTCCAAAAAACATTTAACTGTTTTCCAGTTTTTCTTTAGCTGCAAATACAGATATCTTTATCCTCATTTAAGAAGCAAAAATGCATGCTGTATGCTACATTCAGAGTAATTTGACAGAAATGCTATCATCCTGCACAAATTCTTCAACACATTTTCTTTAAAACACATTACACATCTGTTCCTGGGCACAGAAGTAGTACTGTATCTTAACTTCAGTATTTACTGTGTTTTGTGGTTTGATTAGAAAGGAGAAAAAACACTATAAATGTGATTTCATTGGAAATTTGTAGAAAGCAACCATAGTATGAACCAGTTAAATTAGATGGTCCAAAATAGAATAGTCCTGTAAATGTTTATTTCATATTTAGAGATTTTATGAATGCAGTTTAATTCTTGTGGCTCAGATGACTTTGTCGTCTTCCTCTTCGCTACAGTTTCTTCCTTCATGTCTTGGTGGGCTCCTACACTAATAAGCAATCTGGTACTAGATGTTATTGAACACTCTTATTTGATTATTTGCTTCAGTAAGCTGCTTCAAGGGTTCTCCATTTAAGCTGGGCAACTTTGCCCTTTAAGCACTTGAAAATTTGATTGCATTCATAATCACGAACATCCGTCTCAAACTTATGAGTTTTAACCCTCTTTGTCTATCCGTTTTGTTTTTTTTTTTTACTTTATGCATGAATATACAAGTATATTTATTATATTCAGAATATATAGTATGAATTCATAATGTATAGTATATTGCATAAATTCTGTTTACTCTGCTGCTTATGTTTTCATTTTTGTGATTGTTTTGCTCCCTGTCTTGAATTATGATTTTATATGTAGAAAGAGATCAAAAAGATAATCAAGACTGTCATCTAGAAATTCCTTCCTGCCTTGTTCAAAGACATTACATTTGATCAGTATTTTCCTTTTCTGGACTTTTTACTTTCTAGATACATTTTAAGGAGTACTGATGCCATTATAACCTTATCCCATTTAATGAATGTTTGGAGACCCATTATGAAAATGTTACTGCTCTAGGCAGCACGTGGTTGGCTAAGAATTCTTTTTTTTTTACTGCTGTGCTGTTTTTCCCCATGAGGATAATTGTAGGCAGTGGTCCCTAACACAAATGCAAGTCAGATTACCTCCATGGCACTTACTGCTTTGAGAGAGTTGAGAAAGGGTACTCTGCCTTAGAATTTAAATAAGAGGGAACACCAGAAGTAACAATCCAAACTAGACTAAAAGCTTTCAAGCTTTAATGAAAAACTGTCATGTAATAGGCAAATTCATTCACACTCCACATTATTGCTACAAAAACCAACCAAATGTATTTCATCATTGAGCAATTTCTCATATGAAACCTTTTTCTCAGTATGAAACTTGACTTAAAATTTCTGTTAAAATGGTCTAAACAAAACTTCTATTTGAACAAAAGTTGTACCTTTTCTGTTAATACTATACTGTTGCATATGGCTTAGTTCATTTCTCCTTAAAAAAACTCACTAATCAGTGCTTTTTGCATAACAGTAATCTGCATACAAGAAAAAAGAAAATGTATAAATAAATAGAATGTGCCACCTTTAAGAAAGGAACATGCATGCACATGTGTTTGATGACAAGGGTTTGTAGCTGTATGCATGAATGAGTGGGCTATAAGCTTAGATGTGGACATGAGTCACAAGTGATCACCTGTGTAAGTGAAAAACTTCCAGAAAGTACTGAAACACACGAGTCACAAGTGATCACCTGTGTAAGTGAAAAACTTCCAGAAAGTACTGAAACATTTTATGTATCCTGTTTAAACAGCACAGTGTGTTGTTTAAATGCACAAAGATTTAATTATGGTCTTGTGATACAGTGCCTTAAAGTTTTAATCAACATCTGTGAAGGTTGGACAATACACTGTAATTTGATAACACCATTTTTTGAGTGTCATGGGTTTATCACTTTGGTTATATCAATAATGATGAGTAGATAATGGTAGGTTGACAATCCCTAAACTTACGAAAATGTTCTTAAATAAACCATTTAAGTGTTTCATGTCATTAATGTATGCATAGCCATGAACATTTACAGTGGCCAGTTTCTAAAAGTATAAATCTGTTTATAGTTTGAGAGTACTTGACAGTGGTGCCTGTATGATTAGGTTTTGTACATTTTGTCCGAATGTGGATATTTGTTGCAAAAAAGTAATCTGTTGACTGATTTGCTTTAAGACCAAAAAAATGTGCAGAGTTGAATGAAGTAGCACTCAGACGTTAATCCAGTAAAAATCCAGCAAAATAATCACAAGCCAGTCAAAACGACCATAAAATGAATTATCCTTTTAATTAATGCATAAACAGGATTTTGTCCCGCTACAAAACCGGAACTTCATCAGATTCAGATAACTTTGCTATGATATGCAAAGACATTTAAAACAGTGACTGTCCAATCAAATCATGGAATCCGACACACCTTCGCTAAACACCCAGTATGACTATCTAAAGTGGGCACACCCCCAGCAAGAAGTCGGTGTTTCAAACAACATGTCCTAATTAAATAAAAACTAAAACAAATAGAAAACAACTTTAAGATTTTAAAATATTAACATAGTATACCTGTATAAAAACAGAAAATCACCTAAACAGGGCTTTACGTTTTAAAAGACATAATACTGAAGCAGCTTCATTTGCTTTGCCAGGTCAGTTTCAAGCAGTAAAGAATGTAGTCAACAATAGTTGTGTGGCAGGATATTTGCATTTCATAAATTTCCTTTAAAATGTTGTGCATGTATACTCCCTGACATATTGTTTAGTTCAACATGTGAATATCAATAACACTGTTGGTATAACAGCCTGCTTTCAATTGATGATGATAAAAAGGAGTAGGAGGTGCAGTGGTTTGCATGGGAATTGTATGTACTTTATCTCTGCAATTGTGCTAATTTCTACAGTATTTTATAAAACTGGCTAACTGTAGAATTGAAAGGATAAGGTCTTTATCAGTAATGTCAAGTTATCTCATTTTACATGAGGTACATACAGTGATAAAATTTACAAAGGTTTTTCTTTATCAATAATATTAATACCCTAAAAATTTACATAAGACGTGTTCAGCCATTATAATTCTGTCATTAGAGCTTTATAAAAAATAAACTGCGCTTTAATCTTTCCCCTTTTTCAGACTTATTCTGTTTGGATTTATTAACATTTTCTTCATTACCTGTTGTGTTATGAATTTAAAACTTTGTGTTTTTTTTATTTGTGAGCTTAGTTTTACATTGCACTTTTTAAAATTGTTACACAGTATGTCTGTATGCACAGTCCGAATATTCACAAAAAGTTAATAGCTGCTACTTCCTTAAAACCTAATGAAAATCTAACATGTATAATGATGTGCTAAGATTTCTGTATAATGTATGCATTGGTTAAACATGTTTTCCATTTGTATAGCATATTGAATAATAAATATTCCATTCTGCACTTTATACAGTTTTTATTTTAATAGTATATAGTTTGTCTGTGTGACCTTTTTACCCTTTGGTTTGGATATTGTCTGAGATTTTTGTAGGGATCATAATGTTTATGGATATCAGGTTTGACTTTAAGCTTTATGTTTGTAAAGTATAGCCAATCAAATCAGTTGTGCTGAACTGATGAGTGTAAAAAAAAAAAAAAAACTTGAGACCTACATGTCTACGGCTAGTGGGGTTTGGCTGTATTGGCTTTATTGTACATAAAGATGTAAAAAGTCATGGACTTTCAGAAACTTGTTTGTCCTTATGAGGTAATTTGCATATATTTCATGGGACTCCACTAGCAGTTTTAAGGTATTACACAATGAGGAATCGAGCTTGGTTCGGTCTTTCTTGTACTTTTTACTGAATGTTTCTTATGACCTTTTCCTTTTTTCCCTTTGATTTAGAAAAAACAAAGAAATTAAAAAAAAAATGAGACGCATCCCAATTCTAATGACTGTTGTAGTAGATGTTGCCTATATCTGTACGTACTAGTGTGCTGCCTGTGAATTGTACTTCTCCAGATCCTGTTTTTTTGCTACAGGTTATGAATACATGACATGCTTATGTACAGTTTAAAAAGGTACTGCAAGAATAGTGTAAAGACTAATGTAAACAGGGGCATAGAGTTCACCAGGGTATCCCAGTGTAGAGCCACTATTGCAAATGTCTTCTGTTTGACTAGCAACGTGGGTGCCAGTAGGGCATGTTGACAAGCTACATTCAGTACATCTACTCAGATTGCAACCTATCACCAACAGACCAAGTCTAGTTTGTCTAGTTCCACATAGGCAAGCTGCATATTCAGTATTGCATGAGTTGCAAGCAAGTCGACATTACATGGAGCTTGTTGGGTGAGATGACATAGAAGCCTACAGGACTGGCCTGTTCTGTTACATCTGAGGGGAAAGGGAGTAGGTCGATTAAGCTGTTCCAGTCAGGGAAGAAGTAAGCCACAGGGCTCATACCAAAACTGGTGATGCCTGGCTGTCAACACAGTCTAATTTCTCCAAATGCTTAGGTTTTTTGCATACTTTGTCAGGAATGGACTCCATTCATAAGTTGAGGTATAAATAAAGTTCATGAAAACTGTATTGCTTCAGTCTTTGATGTTAGCCAACAGTGCTTTTCTCAGCATCTGCAGTGTGCTCAGAATTGTTGCCTCCTGCAATTCATATGAGTTTACATGTATTGGTAAAGTATTTATGTACAGTTATAAATTCTTTAATTCTGTTGCACATATTACTACTGAAACTGTCTAGTTACTTATCTTTCACATTGCTTTCATAATCATTTCTGTTTGCAAATCCTTGTATTTTAAGTGTCTCTGTACACAAGGCACTATAATCATTGTATGAAGTAATTTCAGTGATCAGTGCTACTTTTCATAGGTTCATAGGTTCATACTAGGCTATCTGCCCTAGGGCATCCATAAGCCTAGCCAGAATGTGTTTGGCTTTCGCCACCCATTTTAAATTTATTTTGCTATGCCCTTTTTCAAGGTTAGTATACTGTGCCTCTGTCTAACAGTGACACAGAAGTGATACCCGGGGTAAACCTATGATCTCCCATTCACTCATCAAGATTCCTCTTGAAGAGAGTCAATGAGGGACTCTGCCTAACCTGGACTGGGATTTTATTCCAGAGTGAAGGGAGCCTCTGGGTTATGAATCTGTCCCTCCAGCATGTCCTATTTATTTCAGTGCTGAGGTTCAAGTCTCTCGAGCGCATAGCTCGATGGGATTTGGATTTTTTGAGGTGCAGCATGTCCATTAATTCCGGGTTGGACATGGCTTTATACATCAGGCACAGATCGCCTCTGAACAGGCGGTATGCCACTGAGTAGAGCTGGAGTTTCTTTAACCGGGCAGCATATGGCATCTGTTTGAGCCCCTTGATCCTCTTGGTGAGGTACTTTTGGGGTCTTTCCAGTTGCTGCAGGTGTCTGGTAAAGTACATCCCAAAAGGGGCATTGTACTCAATTATGAGCCTGATGAGGGATGAGTAAAGAGGCACAATGACGTCCCCTGATCTAGATGGGAATCCCTTCATGATTAGGTGGGCTATATAAAATGTTTTTCTAACCACTTTGGCCACGTGGTTGTCAAATGAGAGATTGCTATCAACTTGGGTCCCCAAGTCCCTAATTACTTCTTCTGTATTTAATGGATTACCACCTATGTGGTAATTTGTGGGCACTTTGTTTTTGCCAAAGGGGATGACTATACACTTTTTGGCATTTAGCTTGAGGCCATGGCTCTGGCACCAGTTGTCTGTTTCTGAGGCCCTTTTGGAGGATGCTTGTGTCGGCTGGAGAGTCGATTATGGCGCCCAGTTTGCAGTCATCTGCAAACTTGGTCAGCCACAGTCCTTCCGTGTTGGCCTGTACCTCCGAGAAATATATACCGAACAAGAGAGGTCCCAGGACTGAGCCTTGTGGCACACCACTTGTAACTGGTTTGGAGTCTGACATGGCTCCAGCAATTCTAACCATGTGGGTTCTGTCCTTGAGCCAGTTTGCAATCCATCTAGTGACATAGGGGTTTATATTTAAGCTGGTGAGCTTATCTATAATGCCCGAGTGGGGTATTGTATCGAAGGCTTTTGCGAGGTCCAGGTAGGCTGCGTGGACCACCTTCCCCTCATCAATGGCCTTGGTGACTGTTTCAAAGAAATCAACCAGGTTTAAGAGGCAGGATCTGCCCTTAACAAAGCCGAACTGGGTAGGATCCAGTGTTTGTAGGTCCCCAATATCTTTATTTATGAGGTCCATGATGATCCTTTCCATAGCTTTGCAGACCAAGCTAGTCAGGCTTATGGGGCGATATTTTCCAGGATCCGTTGAGGCACCACCTTTATGGAGAGGGACCACTGTTGCTGTACGCCACTCTTTGGGCACATATCCTGTAGTAAGGCTGAGATTGAACAGTAGTTTTATGTTTGGGTTTAGCTCTTCTTGGAATTCATGTAGGACGCAGCCCGGGACACCGTCTGGTCCCATTGATGTGTTTTTTGCTTTGGAGAGGGCGGCTCTTACTTGAGCATCTGAGATGTCAGGGGGGCAGCAATCTGCTGGGATAGATATTTGCCCTTTTGGTGGGGAGGGGGGGGAGTTTGCGCTCAACCTATTAGCTAGGATGTTGGCAATGTCTGTGGGTTCGGTGTATTTTTTGTCATTTTGGACTAATTCTGAGCATATTTGGGAATTACCACCCAGGTTCCTAACATAACTAAAGAAAGCCTTGTGATTATCCTTAGTGTCCTGTGCAATTTTTCTCTCTAAGCTGGCCTTAGACAATTTTATGTGTGCCTGTAGTTTTTTGCTAATACTGATCAGTGATGCCTTCCCTTTTTGGGATTTTGCTCTGTCATTTAGTAGCTTCCTCCTTCTATTGTATAGTTTGTTTATGGCTGGGGTCCACCAGACGGGACGACTGCCTTTGGAGGATTGGGTCTTGGTTTTATTTGGGATCGCATGATCCATGCATTCCTGAAGGTGTTCATAGAATGCGTTTATAAAGGATTCTGCGGTCTGGGCCGTATTTTCCACAGGCCCGGGGGCTTTGAAGGATTCCACCTCAGTTTTGAGGAGTGTGAAATTTGCTTTAGAGAAGTTTTTCACTGTGGTTTTCTGGGCAGGGGGTGGGGTCGGGATGTGAATATCCAGTGAGATTAGTTTATGATCTGATCTTACCAGTGAGGGATACACTTCTGGTCTGGAGCATAGAGTCCTCATGTTGGTGATGATCAGGTCCAGTATGTTTTCCCCTCTTGTGGGAGTGGTAACAAGTTGTTCCATAGCATTTGAGTTTATAAATTCTAGGAACCTTTGGGCTAGGGTGTTGGAGCTAGAGTAATGCTCCCAGTCTATGTTTGGGTAGTTGAAGTCGCCCAATATAATGGTGTTTGGAGAGACCTTCATATTTTCCAGTGTTCTCAGGAAGGCCGAGTGGGGTTCCTGGGTTTGGGAGGGTGGTCTGTAGCAGACTATAAACTGGAAGGCAGTTTTACCCACTGTAAGTTGCACATGGATAGTCTCTGATGCTTCGTGCTTTGCCACCAACCTGGAGGTGTGGGTATCTTTGATGAATATCGATACCCCCCTCCTTTTGTGGTTCGGTCCAAGTTTTGGGGCGAAAAGCATGGTATGAGGTATAACCTGGTAGTGCTGGGGTGCTCTCGGGAGCCCTGAACCAGGTTTCTGTTACTGCACAGATATCGATGTTCTCCATGCTAAGGAGAGTTTCGAGTGCCTGCATCTTGAGGTTTAGACTTCTGGCGTTGAGTAGCATTACTCTTAGTTTCTTATCCCTTGTGATACCTATGGAGGTGGGTTTGTCTTTTGAGTCTTGCCTAAAAAAGGCACTATGGGGGTAGCAAGAGCCTTTGCCAATATCCGAAAGCCCAGGGGTGACAGGTGCAAGTCGTCCCTAGCGAAGCATCGTGGCTTGTCGAGCATATCATCCCAAGCTGACAGGCATTGGATCCCCTTTGAATGACACCAGTACTTAAGCCAATTGTTGAAATTGATCATCTTGCCTTCATATTGTGGCATCATTCTTGGTGAGGGTAAGATGCTACTCAAGGTCAGGGTCATACCGGCCTGGGCTACATGCTCAGAGAGCTCCTTTATGTCTCTTTTCATGTAGTCCAGGGAGGTATGTCTCAGGTCATTCACACCAGCATGGACAATGACGGAGTCATATTTGTACTTGCCTTGGAGTGACCTGAGTGCTTGTGTTATGTTGTCTTTTTTTTATTTTTCTTGGACTACTGTCTGGTTTTCTTGCATCTTTTTTTTGAGCTGTTAGAAATGGATCATCCCAAACATTTATACACTCCCTCCTGCTCAAGTTCGTTTACATTCCTGTCCCAGGTTGATATTTTCTAGGTGCTGCAGCTTTTCTTTTTTAAATGTTGCTTTTGCACATTTATCAAGATAAAATGTCATTCTTGTATCATTTACGAAAGTTTTTAAAATTTGTAATTATATTTTCAGCTCTTTATCTGATGAACTAATCCACAAAATGTAGATGAGATTTCCGTAAACAAGGCTGGTTTTTCTGGGAGTTGAACTGTAAAATCGTATTCTAACCTGTTATGGCAAGACAAAACAGACATGGAGACAAAGAATTGCCCTGGATTTATCCCTCTTTGAATTTTTATTCTCTGGATAGTAATTTGCCCTTTGTCATAGCTGCAAAGTGGTTTACCACTGTTTCATAGTCACTGCAATGTAATTTATTAGTGTAGGGTGTATCTTATGCAAGCAATATTGCCAGAGTTTGTGTTATTGTGTAAGTAATGCACTCCCAGGGTACAGCAATGGGCCTTTACACCCCTGGAAGGGCATTATTTACACAATAATGCACACCCTCAAGGGCATTATTGCACTTGGATTATGGGGTGTCTGTTGCATTGTTTTGTATACTATATATACTTTTTAATATTTTTGCTGTAAAATAGTTCCTCCAGCTAATATTTCAAACTTGCTGTAGTATATGTACTGCAACTGTTGATGGAGAAAGTATTTTACATTCAAAGTATACATTTGGGAAGTATTCAATGTCTACACAGACACACACACACACACACACACACACACACACACGCATTCAGAAACAGCGTACATTTAAAAACAAACTTAATAATGCAGGCCATTAAAAGTTTAATACCTGCATTCCTCAGCTGACCAGGTTTTCTCAGAAAGCCCAGATAATTGCCTAATGTTTTGGTCTATTCCTCATAAAATGTTTGTTTCACTGGCAAATCTTTGGGAGTTAGTCACAAAATAATGACTTACATTTGAGTTTAAGACTTCATGTCCTTCAGAAAATGCATGCTGATACAAATCTTATTCCAGCAACTTTCTAATCTTTTAAGAGCAATAGTCAAAGCTGTCTCTATTTTTGTGCTATTCTCCCCCAATTATTTTTGTCTTTGTCCACATTTCTTGAGCTAAGAGGTTGTAAGGTATGCACACCTCTTAATTTCAAAGGAAAATGTGCTGTTTGTTGTAACCATTGCACAGTCAGTCTCTCTCGCTTACTCCTGCTTTCATGCATCCAAGCACTCATACACTCACATGCAGACACAAACATAAACATACACACAAGCACACTTCAGTATTTTGTAAAGTATCAATTTGTTTTAATTTCACACTCACAAAACCTCGAAAGTGCTGCTAAGCAAGTGTAAAATAAAGGCGACCTTTAGCTTTCTTACAGTTGAGCTTGACTGGAGCTTAATATGCTGCTGTGAAGTAGTAAACTTGTATTTCAGTAGGTATTCCCTGTACATTAACATCCTGCTGGAAAGTGTTTGTTGTTCAGTCACAATGATGATGTACAAGGTCTCCCAAAGTGCATCTTATACATCTGTAAGATGCTTTTTTTTTTTTTTGTAATGTATCCCTACCATACCTAGATTCTTCCCATTTTAAAGCTCTCTGCTATAGTTTTGTTTAACAACAGATGATCCTTTGCTCTATATGACTTTATTTTATTACCTTTTTGTTCAGTTACCATAATTGATTTTTTTTTTTCTGATGGCTATAAACTTTATCAGTTCTAGTATATTTGTGTATTGTTGAAAGGCACTTTATTGGATGGATTGCAGGTCCACTGTTTTTTTTTTTCCCTGTTAACCAGGTCTGTGCCTGTTCGGGATATGCATATAAGTAATTCATATTCTAGGCTAAATCTTTGTGTGACAATGCTAATTCCTTTAGACAGAAGTTAGGCACTGTGGTTGGGCTCTGGGCTTTTCATTTTGGAGCTTTTCTAAATTTTCTCTTAATTTCTGTGACTGTTACTTCACCCCATTTTGCATGCTCTACATCAGAGCTCCTACTGTTTCTTTTAATTCTTGTATCCATTGAATGTCATGTTCAACACGGTCTTCATAATTACGTCTCCAACATGTACTTATTTTTGGTAGTGTTTCAATTCCGTTTGCTTTGTTTCCCTGTTCTCCATAAAACCTTTTTGGGTTATCTGTGATTTACTTATGTTGCACTTTTCATTTATATTTATCTGCATTATTTTCTAAGTTTGTAACCGCGGTGGTGGTGCTGCGGTAGCGTTGTCGCCTCACAATAAGACGTCCTGTTCGATTCTCGGCTAAAGCATCTTCTGTGTGGAGACATGCGTGAATGGGCGTACCTTTGTTGAAGGTTGTCCGTCAGGGCTGGCAACTCGGTACGTAAAAATCTACTGTCAATCATTAGCGGACCGGAGTTCCGCTGTGGTGACCCCTAACCGGGAAAAGCCGAAAGATACAACATTTTCTAAGTTTGTCTTTTTGTGCTGATATTTCTATGTTAATATTCAAGATAGTATATGATAAATCCTGGTCTGTTTTTGATACTGTGTGTTGCTTTTACCCATCTGTCTTAGGATTTTTGATCTGTTCTTTTTCTGTGTTCTTCTAATAGTCATACTTCTCTTAGTTCTTTTATAGTTTTATTTGATGCTTCCAAGGAAGCATTTTACTCATTCCCTTCCTTCCCTGTTACTCTGCTTTTATGGTAACTACATTCATTATTAGTTTAGCAGCACAGTGATATACCCTATTTAATTATGTTATATATCATAAATTTCTCTTACTGTGTTCATCTGTTGTATCAAAGTTCTAATATTTTGGATCTCATTTACTTTCGGTAATCTGTTTCTCTCATTTGTCTTAATGTGTCTATCAATCATTATTAAATCAAGTAAGTCTTCCCTTAGATCATTTTCTTCTGGACTGAGAGTATCATCTTTGCTCTCTGTTTCTGCAAGTCTTCTAGAGAAAGTTCCAGAACATCGTCCTGTGAGACGCATACTCTGTAGATGTATCTGCGTCATCTGATGCTCCTCCATATAGGGACCTATTGCCTAATCACACCACATTACCTGTGTCAGAGTTGCCACTGATTTCTGTTCCCTCTCTTGCTGTGTGACTTCAGCTGGACTTTTGTGTGAGCCTCTTAAGTGAGGTTTCAAAATATCGCTCTGGCAAATCCTCTTCAGATGCATCCGATCCATCTTTTGCTCCTTTGTCTGGGGCCCTGCTGGTCTACCATCTTGTGACACTACCGGTTTTGGAATTTCCTTACTAAATCCCTCGCTTTGTAGACGGGTCACTTCACTGTCTGCTTAAAAATCTTCCTTGTTTTTACATTCCCTCTTTATGGTCTTATTTTTCTATTATGAAATTTGTCATATCCAGGTGTTTCTATTCAAATATCATAGGAGCTGTTGTAATTGATTAGTTTTTCTTTGCCTAAATATCACACAATATCAGATCTTTTTCTTTCTCATGTCCATGTTTTGTTTTCATACCCCTTTTTTGTTCTTTATCTTTTATTCCTTTCTTTGCCACTTCTTTTTTCTAGTCAACTCAGTGTTTCTTCATGTACATAATTTTTTCTATGATCTTTTGCATTAAGGACTTAAATTTGTGTTTGTAGTTTTTGACAGTTTTTCTTGTGCAAGTGTTTCTTTCCTCTAAACTCTTTTACTTTTGCTGTGTATCTTTGTCTGGAATCATTGTGTAACACTAACAATACATAATCTCTTCCTTATCCTCAACAGTCTACTTTATCACTTTATGCCTGTTGGTTGGATTGTCAGTTTTTGTGAACAACTACTTCCTTCTACTGTGTGGGGGCCACTCTTCTCCTAAGTTTAGCCTAAACCTGTGGTAGGAATGATTCCATGACGTGAAAATTCTCCACTGCCTTTTTTCCAGTCTTGGCAACAGTGCATAAACCAGGAATGGGCACTTTTATCCTAGATTTTTGATCTACCTTTGTCCATGATGTGTGAAGTACGGATCTATATCATGTTATCGAAAAATGAAAATGTCGAACAGCACAACAGCAAAGGCGCCGAAATGTCGAGGGTCCATTTTTGAGATTGCGGTACAGTGAAGATTGGGATATTTGCCCTTTCCTCACTGTAGTGCGATCTCAGAGTTGGAATATATATTTAGTGGGGGTTGCAACCCCCCCCCCCCCACAGTACCAAATTTGAATTTTGGCATTTTCACTCTTGTGAGAGTTCGACATTTTGCGTCTTCGATGTTATGATATAGACACGTAAAGTACCGTTTGTCAGTGTTGTCTAGATGAGATTTTATATAAACAAGGTCCATCTCATGGAGGTACTCACCAAGACTCGAATATGAATTCAGTTCCAGCAAGACTACTCACCTTTTCTTCCTGATTTCATCTCTCTATTCAGACACCCTTTCATCTTTACAGCACCCCCAATGAGAAGGAGCAAATGAGCTGATTGTGCACAGGCAAGAGAGACAGTGGGCGAATTTTGGAGAAAGGTAGGGAAAAAGATGTGATATGGTAGTCCTAGTGTGCTAGCCTGAGTTTTTCCTGATTTAATACTCTTGGGACCGTGCTTCACATTTAGAGTACACAGTATTGTTCAATATTACTTTGTGAGGCAATGTGCAAAGCAGATGAGTTATTTCTTTGAGAAACTGGTAGCTGCCCAGCATACTGACTATGGTGGTGGTATTACTTTCTGTATGCCCACATTATATGTCTGTGGATTTTACTTAGCCTGCGGCCTTTGTACATTATGAGTGGAGGTATCACCATTAAGTGGAAAAGCATACTCCATGGTGAGTATAAGAACATATTTCCCAGTAGTGTATTTTGCTTGTCTAGATAGAAAATATATTCCTGTTGTTGCATATGTGAGACATAGTGAGTTTTATTTCACTTATCTGTGAATGTGTTATAAATGAATCATAGTTTTAACCAAACACCCAGATACTTCTAGGTTTGCACATTTTCAAGTTGACTACTGCCAGAGGCCCTGATATGAGATGTATTCCATGGACCCTCGTGCATTTCGAGTTTCTCTTGGGTGCCAGAAAGCATTGTTTTTGTCTCCACAGAATTTACTTTAAAGCCCATTTCAAGTGACATGGAGAAATTATTAAATCTGATTAATGTGTCACCTAGTAGAGATGGAGTATTGCCATATACACACAGATCATGTCAGCACTTAGAAACGTGTTACAGATGCCAAGGGAAATGATGGAGAAGTTGAAAGTAAATGTCTCAGCACAGAACCTTGGGAAGTACATAATTTAATTAAATGAAGAGATGGCCTTTGCTCAACCAATACTGTTAAGTATCTGAAATACTTTCAGTATGTAAGGATTAGTCCATAAACTGATGACTCTTGTGCCAAGAGTATTATCTGCTGAGTCAGAGGCGTTTGAGAGGACAGTAAACACAGCAATGGTTAAGTTGTCCTGTTTTGCGGCTTAGTACAGACTGTGCTAGTGAATGACTGCCTTCCAGAGCCTGTCTAGAGAGTTGATCATTAACATCTTTGTGCAGCTTTAACTATGGGGCTGCTGTTTTCTCTAAGATTTTTTCTATCAGTACTTATGAAATGGAGTGATATTACTGTTGCCTAGAGATCTGGTACAGTTTCAGAACGTTCATGATATGTTTAAGCAGTATGGCATTAGAGGTGTTGCATGCCTTTGAGAATTTAGGATACAGGTCATGTGAGGGCCTTTTACCTTTGTCCATTCTTATTTATGTACTAATCCTAACCCTGCTACTGCCAATAAGCCCAGCCCTACACATTACCTTATGAAAGACCCTTTCCCTAACAGTACCAGTACACATGATACAGGCACACAGACACTTCACATAAACACACACACATAACACTGCATCTGTCTCCTTACCCTGCCCTGACTCAACACACCAACACTTGCACACACACTCCAACCATTAATGCTGCAGCTTTTGATGTATCCAAAAGTACCAGAATTAGAAAAAGCCCCAATTACCTTCATTCAAAGTACACCTCACACAGCACTAGAAATTCTTTTGCCAGTAACAGCATTTCTGGCAGTCAAACATTTGCATTCATTCAAAAAAACAAATTGGTTAACTTTGTTATAAAAACTGTATATGACAAAGTTAACTGTAACCACACACACCCAGGTGTGCACATATTGTATATACTGTGTGTGTGTGGGTGCTTGTAGGTTTGTACATGGACCTATCATGTTTTGTCAGCTGCTATATATGTGACTGCCATACGGTTGACCCTTTTTGTTGAACAAATATTTAGGTGAACATTTATCTGGGTGACATTGTCAGCCAGAAACTGATACAGATTCCCATTCTACAGTAATGGAGCACAGCTGCAAGGGCTTGGTTTCATGCTCTGAAGATGAACACTTCTGTCCTTAGAACATGGCATTTACAACCAATGCCTTCATGGACTGTGTGCCCTCTGCCTTTCCTATACATTAACACAGTGTGGGAAGCATTACATTATTGTTGATCACAAGCTCTTTAATTTGGAAAAGGTGAAGAATGACAAGTCTCTGGGCTTACATGTGCAAGCTGACACAAAAATGTAAGGAGGAAATGCCACAAGTTCTGTCATTGATGGAGAGGAACTGCGGATGCCAGTGAACAACATGCCCCCGACCTTGTGTGTTATCTGTGATTGAAACATTGACTGCATTCAAGAGAGCAGCCAGGGACACTGGTAATTTCCTATCATTAATTCTGCAAGAGACTATCCTGAGCAGCTTTTTATCAAAGGATCCACTGATGTCTGGTTGTGATGGCCCAGAATTGAAGTAGTCTGCTCTCAAGAGGACAGAAAGGGACAGTGATAACCTCCTATCTGCAATCTTTTAGGAGACTGAGTCAGATAGAGGGTGAGGTTATACAGAATCTTACATCCTGTGAATCTTTTTGCCAAATAATACACTGATGTCAATAAATGATGGCTAAGATGACAGTAAAGAATTTCTTCTTTTCCTTGTGGGAAAGGGTCCTTTCTCCCCAACGCAATGCAGGATTATGCGCATGTGGTTGTCATTTCGATACTGATGCTTGCGGTAGCTGAAAGATAGCTGCAACTCTGAGCAAAACATTATAGACAGAATCTAACTCACCCATCAGAGTGTGTGCCTATAAATCCATCGAGTGACTAGAGATGATGGAAAATGCAACCATTGCTGTATTCATTGCCCTGTCAAAAGTCTCTAACTCAGCAGATCATACTCTTTTGGCGCAAGAGTTATCAGTCTATGGATTAATCCTTCTATACTGAAAGGAATAGAACTAGAAGCTGTTGCTAATGTGCTTTTAAGTTCCCACAAATTTAAGCTTTGCTGGTATGCCATGTTGTATGGTTTGCTGCAGTTGGGGAGACTAAAGGCTTGACCCAGAAACCAGACTTCAATATAGTCTACCATTCCCAGACACTGTCTTTCAGAGCTGCAACTTCTGCCTCTCTCTGACCTCTGGATGAAGGTGTACAGTCCATGGAGGAGCTAACCACGGATTACCATATTGGTCTCTAGTTTGCCTTCAAATTAAAGATCCTGTTTAGCCCTGTTACCTGCCTAAGTCCCAGATTGAACCAGGTTAGACATCATCAGAGCTGTATCAGCATGTGGGAAACTATTGACCAACTTCTTTTACAGGAGCTTTGTCCTTGGCAGTCCTTTAAGTATGACAGACTTGTGCCAAAAATGTTGTCTACCTCCACAGTTTCCAGTCTCCTGTTTGAATACTAACGACTGTCTTACAGATGACTTCCCAGTTGCTCAAAACTGTGTGGAAACTGGGATAATCTCTTGTGAAGGTTGCTGAGTGGACAAGAAGGAAAATAGTGAGGCATAACTGACTGCCTGCACTAACCACTAGAAGATGTGGTTCACGTTGAAAGTACATCAGGGCAGTAGCGTCTGTAAATTAGTTACAGAACAGTCTTTCGCTATGGGTGAATAATTTGTTTTACAGCTGTTTTATATCCACAGAACTCCACAGTGGCTGATCAAATGTGCAGTCATCTGTACAAACAGTTGCCTGATTTGTCACTTCAGTAAGATGGGTTTGGTCACACCGTGGTTGCTGAAGTGGCAGTTACTAAAATGTCTTTGCACCATGTTTATTTTGCAGCAGTCATTGTCATATATTGTATGCATTTATTTGGAAATAATGTATTTTCTGATTTAGCAGTTTCAGAGTTGCATTTAGATTGGTATGATTCAAATATGTAAATTTTGTTTATGTATTTATTTATTGGTCTTTTCATATCTGTGTGATACAGTACAGAATGTTTGAATTTGGAATGTAACAGTGGACCCACTGTAGCCACATATTCCAGGCTTGTGACCACCAGTACCTGGTTGTCTGTATTAGGCAGCCTGGCCAAGGCTGTCTCTATGAGAAGTTACACTGTGTCATCTCGGATACTTATTTTAATGGTGAGGTTTTTGGAGAACTTCATGGAAATCATAAGTCATTTCCAAAAGTGGGCAAAGTGCTTTGCACTGTGGAGCATGTTGCATATCTATTTGTTTTGTTTCCTCTTGTCTTCTACTGGATCTGGAGCAAAGTTTCTGGCCAGAATGTAGAATTTTTGGGTCTGTATCACGTTATCAAACTTTTAAAAGTTCGAACGTCATATGATCAACACCATATGATCGAACTTTTAAAAGTTTGAATGTTTCAACGGAGATCTATGTACAGTGCGGAATGGTTCCCTTTCCCGCACTGTAGTGCGATCTCGGAGTTGGTATATTTAAAGAGTGGGGGGTGTAGGGGGTATTGTCCCCCTGCTTACAGAGTTCAGTTAGGTTTTTCTGTCTTTTTTTTATTTATTAGATTTTCGAACTTTTCAATCATCTAATATATACATGAATTTTTCAGTGTTCTCCCTGTGGCCATTTTTTTTTATCTAGGTACTCCAGGTTTCCTCTTGCCTCCCAAAAAACTTGTTTGATTGGTTGGCTACACTAAAAACTGGCAAAACATACTGCATTAACCCTCGTCCTTGTGCCCAGGGTGTTTTTAAAAATGTTATGAAATAGATAAATTCTCTTACATGGTTAAATGAATAAATTAATATGCAAGCCATCCCAGTCTTTTAGAAGGATGAGCTGTCTAGACAGCAAAGCCATTGTAGCATTATGTTACTGTGACTAGCGGTGGATTGTTGGCAAAGTGCCTTCAAAGGAATTTCGACCCATTCATAGACACAACAGCTAATGAATAACTTCACCAAGCTTTAATGTCAGGAGTCCAGTTCTGTGAATTTTATTTTGTCTTGTAGAGCAGGACCTATGGGTGAAGAATCTAGAGTTTGTTGGAACACCACAGCACATTGTCCAATAACATCCAGTTGTTGCTGGATCTTTTGGCTCTTTTCCTTTTCCCCAGGGTGGACATAGAGACATTTGCAAAGGGATATTAAAGAGTAGTTTGTTCACAGCTCTTCCTTGTCCCCAATAAGACATTTTGATCCCACCCAAAACTACATATGAATGAATTCATTCAAAATTTGTTTCATCAATCATCCTTCCGGCTTTGGTGCTGTTGCTACAGTTCCTTTTTTTTAATGGCATCAGTCAAAATGATAAATGGCTATATGCACATTAGCGTTTAGAAACCACAAAAGAGCCATTTATTCTGTAGACCTCTAGCTAAATTTGCATTACTGAGTGTATCTTTATAGCTTTTTATCTTCTTCCATAGTCTTCATCAAGGCATTGGTCCTTGTGGTGGAAGCACTACCACATTGCTGCCTCCTGGGTTTCCTTGTTTGGATAAGTTACTGCTGGTGGCCCACTGTCTTGATTTTGTAGGGGTAGATGTAGCCTAAACATTGTCTTGTCTGTAGTCAGCTGATGTCACCCTGATTTGGAGGAAAAGCCTTCCTGCTCCCATTACAGCACATACCTTTCATGGGGCAGTTCTAAATTCTCTACAGAGCCTTTCTTTTTGTCCTCTTTCTTACATTCAGGAAGGCAAAACTGTCATCCTGAGTGACAAAGCAAAGGGGATGGTCTTTCACAGTTGATTCCACTACTTGCATCTGATGGTATTATTGATTTCAGTTTCATTTGATTTAATAAATGTTTCATTTGATATGTTAATAGAACTGGTTCTTTACTGTACATTTTAGCCATGACCTGGGTAAAAGACAAGGGTAAATGTAATATGGACAGTTTGGTGTAGCTTGTCAACCAATGCATTTTTAGGAGGTGAAGTTGGAGTATCTGGAAAAACCCATCCAGATATTGTGTTTTGTAGCTTTTTTTTTTTTTTGGTTGCTACTCTTTTTTTGTATTGTTTTTATACTTCCTTTTCAGGTACTTTTGGCAGGTTCTTGGCTATTTACCTGTTACTTCTCGTTTTACAGCTTTAGTTGTTTTATTGGTGGTTGTGCTTTTACTCATTTTAAATATGGCTAGTAGAGAATTAAAGAAGTGCAGTAAGTGTGGACATATTTCACTCCAAGACCGACACTGAATATTAATTGTAAAATATACGAATCCATCTGATCCAATGACTTTCAAGGAATGGAAGAATTAAACTGATTGAAGACGCAGCTGCTTTTCAATTCCTGCACTTTCCCAACAGAGCTTTGACTTTCAGTACTGAGTCAACCCTATTGGCTCCTAGTATGGTGTCAGCATCTCATGATAACTCTAAATATAAATTTAAGGATAAGGAATGTTGTACACATAGGGGAAGAAGTAACAAGTATAGAAATATTTCTCAGGAGCCTTCTCCTGTTACCAAAATAACCCAGGGTGCAGAACTCATCAATGTGTACTAATACACCTTCTGTTGGACACTCTCTGTCATAGATTAATAAGACAGGAAAGCCTAATTTCGCTGTCTGATGCTGAGGTCAGAAAGATTATGCATTCCAGGCCATTATCTGCTAGATCCATAAAGTACTTCCATAGTCAGTCTGTTAAACCGAACATAGATTACAGAAGTACTTTGCAGCCTTTTTGAAGTTGCAGCAGAAAATGTTTCTCACTTATTCCCTCTGGTCAAATTCTGAATGCCACTACTACTTCCATACTCTGTATTTTTCATCCTTGTTTTCCTCACTGACCACTGTTTCTGCACCGGTTCCAGGAACTGTCCTTCAGGCTTCAGTGTAAATAGATGTATTGACATTGGTTGTGATCTTGGCTTTGGGAACACAATCTTGTGGTTCTAGATTTTCCACATAGATGATGTTGATGGCTTTGGCACTGACTGTTTCAGTTTCTGGGGGCCAGGTTCAACCTTTCTGAGTCAACATTGTCATTGTTGTTATTGGCTGTGTCAGCCTTTGAGCCCTCTCTTGAAATAGTGGGTCCTTCAGCTCTCTTGTATGAGGACAGGCCACTAGGGTTGGGCTTTGCTGCAGTTCTTTTGGTGATGGCATTGATCTTGATGGACTTTGGTCTCAGGTGATCAAGGTCAGAGCCTATAACCTGGAATGCTGTCTCAGCATTGTCTTTGACATCGACATAGCAGACTAAAGTGCATATGTTTCCCTCAAGGCATGTAACCCTGATGACATCAGCTTTGACCAGAGACATTCTTCTGCCTGCCATATCAGTTGCTTAGCATTCTTGGCATCAGGACATAGGGTTGAAGACACTGTGGATCAGCCCAGGCATGTTAGAACCTAATATGGCTGCTGCTTCTCTTAGACTTTCCATTGAGGTCAGATAAGAGGCACATGTGCAGGAGGAAGAACTTAGACTCCCTTGTGGAATCCACAACCTCAGATATCTGGAAAGGGGTATGATGATGCTATCCTACCTGCTAGCAAACACCCATTTGAGGAGTTTCTGGAAATGATGAGGTAGTGGGGGGTGGTCCATAAACCTCACATCTCCACAGAGGATCCTGCAAAATAGCCTTTTGGTTCCCTCTGCCTTCCTCCTGAGTGGTCTCTCTGCAGATAAGATGGTGGTTCTTTTTTCAGTATTGCAGTGAAAGAACCCAATGTTGTGGCACCTGTGTTTCAAGGAGGTCAGGCAAGATTTCCTGGTCGTCTTAGGACTGGAATTTCTGGCTGCAGTCTCATAGTATACTGTCTTATTTTTGCAGCAGCCCATAAGAAGACTTCTATTTCACTGAGCCCTTTTGTCCAGCTTCCTGATAGTGTCCAGAGTAATGGAGAAATTTTGGAATGCAGATTTACATGTCTTGTACATCTACTCTGAAATGGTAAACTGTTTGAAATATACAAAGTGTAGAGATATAACCACCACTGAAACACAGCCGAAAAAATATTGAATTAGAAAAACAATGTGAACGCTATATAAAGCACTTGTTTATTCACAGGGTAAGTGCATTCACAAAATAACTTGCTTCAGCAGACCACATCCAGATCAAGTAAAACCACCACTTATATACAATGGCATTGTCTTAAACATTCAACTAAACCAATTGCATCAAACAGCATTTCGTCTATCCAGGTTGCAAACAAGCTCATCGATTAAAAGCAATGCACCACATGAAATATACAAAACATCTACCTTCTTAGTCTATGTGACATACGCCCTGTCTTCTGTGGAGCATGCTCATTTAAAACAAGACCCTGATCAGATCTTAATTTGATAATCCACCTTAGCTCAGCCCTTTCTGTATCATTAATGTCATCGCCCACCTGTTTACTAACATGAACAATCTCAACCGCTAAAAACTTAAAACTATATACAGGTCCCCTTCCCAATGTATGTTTAGGTAAAGCACTAGCGTTTCGGTGTATAGGCCTTCTGCCATTAGTGTATCACTCCCAGCAACAAGAGGTGCGACAGTTTCCAGTTCTGTATTACAGAACCAGCATTTGTCTGTTTCTCTCACATGTTCAATGAAAGCCAACATTTATGTACTTCACTGTCTTGGGCTGCTAATATTAGTCTTTCTTATTTTGGTTTAAAATTCATCTCTCTTTAACCATTCCTGCGTCAGATCTTGATCAATGTGAAGTTGTTCTAGGAGTTTTCTGTACCTGCAACTATATTTATGCATTTTCCACATTTCTTGCCTTCTCCTCTGATCCTTCTCTGTATATTCTTTTAGTTTTTGGCACATTTATTTGCTGCCTGATTTATGCCTACTTCTGGTTTGGTTTCCATTCGTGCTTGACACTGATATCCTTCTGCTTAACTAAGCAGGGAAGTCATCTTACACTTGTTCTCTTCATGTTTCAAAACTTTGACTATATTTGGATCTGATGAGATCAGCAGATATGTATGCAGTCCTATGACTGCAGATTAATACGTGTAATCAGTTTTGAGGAGGACCATACCTACTCCAGAACAAGGGATATCTTCTTCTTTTGGCTGCTCCCATTAGGGGTTGCCACAGTGGATCATCTGTTTCCATTTCTTCCTGTCCTCTGCATCTTGCTCTGTCACACCAACCACCTGTATGTCCTCTCTCACCACATCCATAAACCTTATCTTAGGCCTTCCTCTTTTCCTGTTACCTGGCAGCTTCATCCTTAGCATCTTTTCCCCAATATACTCTGCATCCCTCCTCAGCATATGTCCAAACCAACGTAATCTTGTCTCTCTGGTTTTGTCTCCAAATCTTCCAACATGGGCTGACCCTCTTAATATACTTATTCCTAATCCTGTCCACCCTCGTCACACCCAGTGCAAATTTTAACATCTTTAACTCTGCCACATCCAGCTCTGACTCCTGCCTTTTTGTCAATGCCACTGTCTCCAACCCATATAACATAGCTGGTCTCACTACCCTCTTGTAGACCTTTCCTTTCACTCTCACTGGTACTCTTCTCCACCCACTCTATCCTGCCTGTACTCTCCTTCACCTCTCTTCCACACTCACCATTACTCTGAACAGTTGATCCCAAGTATTTAAAATTATCCACCTTCACTCCCTGCATCCTCACCATTCCTCTATCCCCCTCCTCATTCACACACATATATTCTGTCTTAGTCCTGCTGACCTTCATTCCTTTTCTCTCTGGTGCATGTCTCCACCTCTCCAGGATCTCCTCCACCTGTTCCCTACTCTCACTACCGATCACAATGTCATCTGCATACATCATAGTCCATGGGGACTCCTGTCTGATCTCGTCTGTCAACCTGTCCATCACCATTGGAAATAAGAAAGGGCTCAGAGCTAATCCTTTATGTAATTCCACCTTAAACGCATCCGTCACTCCCACCGCAGACCTCACCGCTGTCACACTACCCTCGTACATATCCTGTACCACTCTTGCGTACTTCTCTGACACTCCCAACTTTCTCATACAATACCACAACTCCTCTCTAGGCACCCTGTCATATGCTTTCTCTAAGTCCACAAAGACACAATGCAACTCCTTCTGACCTTCGCTGTACTTCTCCATCAACACTCTCAGAGCAAAGATTGAATCTGTAGTGCTCTTTCCTGGCATGAAACCATACTGTTGATCACTAATCATCACCTCTCTTCTTAGACCTAGCTTCCACTACTCTTTCCCATAACTTCATGCTGTGACTGATCAGTTTAATCCCTTTGTAGTTGCTACAGCTCTGCACATCACCCTTATTCTTACAAATCTGTACCAAAACACTTTTTCTCCATTCCTCAGGCTTCTTCTCACTTTCCAAGATTTTATTAAACAGTCTAGTTAAAAACTCCACTGCCATTTCACCTACACACCTCCATGCTTCCACAGGTATGTAATCTGGACCAACAGCCTTTCCATTCTTCATCCTCTTCATAGCTATCCTTATTTCCTCTTTGCTAATCCACTGCACTTCATGATTCACTATCCGCACATCATCCAACCTTCTCTACCCCTCATTCTCTTCATTCATCATCCCCTCAAAGTACTCTCTTCATCTGCTCAACACACTCTCATCGCTTGTGAGTACGTTTCCCTCATTATCCTTTATCATCCTTACCCTGCTGCACATCTTTACTAGCTCAGTCCCTCTGTCTAGCCAATCGGTACAGGTCCTTTTCTCCCTCCTTAGTATCCAACCTTTTATACAACTCTTCATACGCCTTATCCTTAGCCACGTCTCTCTTTGCCATGCACCTCATTTCCTTATACTCCTGTCTACTTTCTTCATCTCTCTAACAATACCACTTCGTCTTCTCCAACCTCTTTCTCTGTATACTCGCCTGTCCTTCCTCATTCCACCACCAGGTCTCCTTGTCCTTCCTCTTTCCAGATGTCACACCAAGCACCTTTCTAGCCATCTCCCTTACTAGCTCTGCTGTAGTTACCCAGCTATTCGGTAACTTTTCACTGCCACCCAGTGCCTGTCTTAACTCTTCCCTGAACTCCACCTCACAATTACCCTTTTTCAATTTCCACTATTTAATACTTGGTGCTGCCCTCAAACTCCTCCTCCTCTTGATCAACAATGTCATCCTACAAACCACCATCCTATGCATGCATCCAGAACAAGGGATATATAATGTTGGTATTCACTGATTGTTATATATTATTTGATAAGCATGAGGCATGTTTCTAATTGGTTTATGGCTTGGACTTTGTTCCTAGATGTCTGGGCTGTTTTCATTATTAATTTTAATCTTCTACAATATTCTTTACTGAGGTTTGTTCTCGTTTTATTGTCGATCCTTCATCAGTTCCCAAATACTTGTACACTCCGCCCTGCTCAAGTTCCTTTATATCACATTCCTGTCCCAGACTGTTATTTCCTTGGTGCTGCAGCTTTCCTGCTTTAAATATTGCATTTGCACATTTATAAAGACCAAATGACATTCTTATATCGTCTGAGAAAGTTTTAACCACTTTCGGTTGTACTTTCAGCTCCTCATTTGATTAACTGTACAGTTTTAAATTGTCCACAAAAAGAAAAGTCTTTACACTTTGTTGTTGTCTGGAAGCCAAAGTGTAACCATGATGTAATCTGTTAAGTAGATAGCTTAATGGGTTAAGGGCAAGACAAAAGTACAGTGGTGACAGAGTCAGCCTGGCATATCCCACTTTGAATTTTTATCTCTGGGAAAATAATTTGTCCTTTATCATTGCCTATCTGCAAAGTGGTTTGCCACTGTTTCATGATCACTGTAACATAACTGATCAATGTAGGGTCGTACAGATCTGTAAGCTCTCCTTTGTCCGTGAATGTGGAATTCTGTTAAATGCATTTTTGTAATCTATCCATGCCATACTTAGATTCTTTCCTTTTTACAATTCTCTATTATTACTTTAACAAATGATCATTTGTTCCATATGACTTTCTTTTGTTACCTTTTTGTTCTTTTGCTATAATTGAGTTTTCTTCTAAATGACTAAACTCGTCAGCATCAGTTCTTGTGTATAGTTTATACATCATCAGAAGGGAAGTTATTGGTTTATAGTTTTTAGGATAGCTTGCAGTTTCATTCTTAAGGAGGAATATCATTTTTCTTGTTAACCAGGTTGTTGTCTGTTTGGGGTACACACACAAGTCGTTCTTATTAAGGGTTAAATCTTTGTGTAGCAATGTTAATACTTTTAGCCAGAAGTTAGCACTGCATCAAGACTTTATTTCTCACTTAGCTTTTCTTAATTTTATTTCAATTTCTCTGGCTATTACTTCATCACATTTCATATCCTGTACATTTGAACAACTTACTGTTTCACTTCTATCCATTCAGCATCTTTATTTCACAGGGTCTTCATAGATACTTCTCCAAAATGTGTCTTGTTTCTTCATTTTGGTGGTGGTTCTATTCATTTTGCTTTGCTTCCCAATTCTGTAGAAAACATTTTTTGGATCATCAGTGAATTGCTTATTTTGTACTTTTCCTTTATAGTTATCTGCCTGTCTTCTAAGTATTTTTGCCTGTGCTGATATTTTTAGTTCATTATTTGCAATAGTATACAATACATCCTGGTCTATTCTAATACACAGCATTACTTTTGCCACATCTATCTTTTTAAGTATTTTTGTTGATCTCTACCCCCTTCTACATTCTTCTAACAGTGGAACTTCTTGTCTTAATTGCTTTATAATTTTCTCTAGTCAATAATTCCACTATGGCATTTTATTTCTCCCCTTTCCCTTATTGTCCTGTATTTTTGTTGTAAGACTTTATCTTGTAGTTGTTAATTTAGCCACACAATAACAGATCATATTTACTTCTGTTATATGCTATGAATTTCTGTTAATAGTCTTGATTACTGTGTTTGTCTTTTTTTTTAATCAGACTTCTAACATTTTGGGTCTTAATTGACTTTCATCGATCTTAACATGTCTATCCATTTCTATTAAATCAAGCAACTCTTCCCTTAGATCTTTTTCTTCTTCTAAACTGAGAGCACATTCTTTATTCTATGTTTCCTGTGGGCATTCTACAGAAATTTCCAGAACACCATCCTGTGACATATATTCTCTTCAGCTTCATCCTGCATCATCCATTGCTGTTTCATATGGGGACTCAATGGCCTGTCACTCCACAACATTGATTGCATCAGAGGTTCCATTTTCTGTTCATTCCCTTGCTGTGTAACTGTAACTGAACTTTTGTACTGGTTTTCTGCTGAAGGCTGCAGAGTATCTTTATGGGGCAACTGATCAGATGCTTCCCACTCCACCTCTTTCTCCTTAGTTTGGGGACTCACTCTTCCATCATGCTGTAATGTTGTCAGTGCAGGATTTTTTTTGCACTAAATCCTTTACTTCACAGGTAATCCATAACTTCAGTTTCTATTTCTTTAACTTCTCTATTGCCAATCCTCTTTTCTGCTTTCCCGCCTTGTTTTCTTATTTTTTTGTTTTATAAAATTTTCCATATCTGAATGTCTCTGCCTGTATTTCTCTTCAAATATTTTTGGTGCTGCTTTTATAGAGAATTTGGACATAAAGCAAAAGGAATACAAACACCACCAAAAAAAAAAAAAAAGAAGAAGAAATAGATACATTTTGGAGAAATATCTATGAAGACCCTGTGGAACGTTACAAAGATGCTGAATGGATAGAAGAAGTAAAAGAAACAAAGGTTCAGATTTACAGGATATGATTAGTTTTGCTTTCTCCTGTGCATAAATATTGCACCAAATTAAATCCATTTTTCTTTCCAATGTTGATATTTCTTCTTCAGATGTCTCTTGTTCTACTTGTTTCCCCTTACTTTGGGAGCTCATTATTCCATCATACGGTGACATAAACTACGTTAGATGTTCTAGACTAAATTCTTCACTGTGCAGGTACTCCATAACATCATCTTCTGTTTGTTTAAATTCTACTTTACTAATTTTTGTTCTACACCCCACTAAGTGATCTTATTTTTTGTATTGTAAAATTTTCCATATCTGGGTGCCTTTGCCATTATTTTTCTTCAAATATTTTTGGAGCTGAATTTCAAATTGATTAGTTTGGCTTTCTCCTTTGCATAAATATTACACCATATCAAATCTCTCTCTTTTTCCCATATACATTTTTTATAGCTTTCAAAAATCTTTAGGTTTTATTCATTATATTTTCACACTTTCTCTGTCGCTTCTTTTTCCAAACCGCTCAGGGTTTCTCTCTAATGTTTTTCATGAATCCATTATATTAATGCATACAAATTTGCATTTAAAGCTTTTGACAGTTTTTCTTGTGCAAGTATTTTTCTTTCTTTTAATTTATCTTATTCTTTCTGAATATCTTCTGTCTAGAAATTCTGGGCTTCTTGCATATTAGTAACATTACGTAATTTCTTTCTTATCCTTAATAATCTACTCTCTCATCTTTATTGCTGTTTTTTGCTCTCTCAGTTTTTGTGGACTATTGCCACCTTCTACAAGGGTCCATCCTCTCCCTAAGCCTGGCCTAATGCCTTTGTAGGAATTATTCCAAGTGATGAGGATTCTACACTGTCATTTTTCCAGTCCTGGCATAAGTGTGCTACCAGGATTGGGCACTTTTTTTATCCTGGGATTTGTGCACCCAGCTGTATTTCTTATTTATTTATTTTTTTGTTTAACCTTCTTATGTCCACAGTCTATATATCTATGTCATCTTGGTGAGATTTTGTAAAAACAGGGTCCACCTCATTATGATACTCACCAAGACTTGAGGATGAATTTAGTTCCAGCAATGCTACTATCCTTTTCTTTCTGATTTTATCATCACTCCATCTGCACCCCTGAACTTCCTCTGAGAGCTGGCCAATGAAATATCAGAGTCCTCAGGAACAACCTACACTTGCAGGTGGCCTACTGTGTCCTACATTCCCAGCTTCACCATCTGTGTGAAACACAGTACAGTGAATGGTCCTGCAAGGGCAGCATAAGTCAGCATATCTCTCTTCCATTATGCTTGGCTGTACCGTATAAATATCTCCTGATAATACTAAGACACCACTCCTTAATGCCCCTTTGTAAGATCCACCTTATTTGGTCAAGTAGTTAGAAAGAAGTTGGAAAACCTGGATAAAAAGAGCAAAACTTTGAAAGGTGTTGGCTAGTATTATAGACTGCACAACAGCCTTTTCTTGGACTTGGTAGAGTCTATGTTAGTTGTGATACCCATGTGGCCAGCAACATCAATGCAGTCAGAGGGCTGGGAGAAGCTATCAGTGGCATTGGAAAGTCCAAAAATCGATGCTGCCTAAAGGCAGGAAGATTCATCAATTGGAGGGATAATGAGATTGTTCTTTATGTTTAGATCACACCAACCGGACAGGCGAAATCCTTGGTTATAGTCAAGGTGTCCCACAGGGCTCTGTACTAGGCCATTACTTGTTTAGATTGTATCTTTTAGACCTTACTTTTTCATCTGAGGTGTTCTACAGTCTATATGCTGACAACCTGAAATTGGGTAAACTGATTACAAGTGTTACAGATGAGGCATGTCTGCGAAATAATTTGACTAAATTGACCATTTGGGCACAGGAGAATAATATGCTGATAAATACATCAAAAACTAAGCATATGAGATTTCGGAGACATAAACTGAAATGTGAATATTGAATACAGCACACAGTGATTGAAACTGTAGACTCATTTAAGGAACTGAGTATATGGGTAGATTCAGCTATGAGTTTTTCTAATCATATCAACCAATTGGCTAATGATCGTTATAGAACTATAGGTTGTATAAAAAGATTTATAAAGTCTAGGAAATCAAACTTAATGAAGTCATTGTTTGTTAGTTACATTAGACCCCAACTTGAGTATGGAATAACAATATGGAAACCCTATAGGAAAACAAGCATGGATAAACTGGAAAGAGTGCAGTGGAAATATACTAAAGGCATCCATGGATGTGAAAATATAAGTTATTATGAACGACTAAAATATCTGAACTTGTACAGTGTCTCTTACAAATATTTAAGAGGAGATCTTATTCAGGTATGTAGGGCATTTAGTGACAACTACCTCTGGGAATGTTTGGGTTTATCAAAAAGTACCAGAGAATCAGATAACCTATGTAGAAGATTCTATAGGAATAAGAAGTGTACTAATTGGTTCTCTGACAGAGTAGCTGATGCTTGGAACAGACTACCACATTGCATTAAAGCAAGTACTAGTTTAGATATTTTTAAGAACAGTCTGGACATTTACTATGGGAACAAGTGATGTTAAGTTGTCAATCTCGCCTTCATTCTTGCTTGATGGGTTCGTTGCCGATCCCTCGGCTCCGACTCGGCACTTGCTAAGCTCGAGAGTCACTTTTACCAGCTCGAGGCAGCCCCATATCCCATGATGCAGTACCCAGATCTGCTTGGGAGGTCTTCTTTTTACCAGCTCCTGGTAAGTTGTTCACTTTTGTGATATTTAAGCCTTTTTTTACTTAAAAACCTTTTATTGATAGTTTTAAGTTATTTTTGTACTTTTTCTGACAGAAATCCCGGTCTCCTTTAATTTTTTTGTTAGTCAATCTTTTCCCTATCCCATCCCCCCCCTGTTAGGGTGTGTGTGTTGGATTTATAGAATACCTTTTGGTATTTTATTTAAGTTATTTTTGACTGGTGTGTGTGTGTGTGTGTGTGTGTTTCAGCACCATGTCAAAGGAGAGGGTCTCAGGTTTTAAGAAGTGTGACTCGTGCTGTCAGAAGATGTCTCTGACAGACGGTCACACTTCTTGTCTGGGCCCTCTTCACCTGCAGGACTCCTGTGCTGTTTGTCACTCCTTCAGCCAGAGAGTCCTGCAGGAGAGAATAAGCTGATTCTTAGGGGCCTTCTGGGCTCCACCAAAATCAGCAAAACCTTCCAAGGCCCAGGCTTCTGTATCTAAGCCTGCGGCCTCGGCTCGACTTCGTACTGAGTCGAGATCGGCTCGGCTGGAGCCGATTCTGGCATCGGTGCGAATCTGTATTGACCACCGATGTCGGCTCCGATCGGTTCCGACACCCATGTGGCATCGGTGTCGGCTCCGATCGGCTCCGACACCGTTACTTTGGTGGCTGTATCGGCTCCGGCTGGGGCCGATACATCCCTGTCGGCTCCGACAGGATCTATAGTATCGGGTCCGCTGGGTCATTCCAGGAAGAGGTTGCGGTCTCCTTCCTTGGAGCCCGGCTTCACCTCTTCTATGCCATCGGAGCCGATCTTCAAGGTCATCCAGGTTGTCAGATCATGACCTAGAGAGAGTGGTCAGTAGATTACTCAAGTCACAGGTACTGGCCCAAATGTTACACAGTCCGTCTCAACAGACTACTGTGGGTCCACACCCGTTACAGTTCCTCCTTCAACTCTACCCCAGAGCTTGGAGTTGGAGTCTTCGAATGGTTACTGCTACGGCTGGAGGATGGATACCCCTTCTGTTCCTTCAGCCTCTACTCTTATCTCCTCTTGAGACCTTCCTTAGAGGGATTTGGTGGTCGGGCTTCCATGGTCTCCTCCGAGGGGTGAGTGGCATCGGACCCTTGTCCGACCCGCTCTTCCCTTGGAGCCTGAGCTCGGCTCCGACATCTGCCTCGGAGACTTCTCTTCGGTGGTCCCTGGAGTTCCTAGCTCTTGGGCGGGTTCTCTCGGACCTGCCTGGGAGGGAGCATTCGAGGTGATGAAGTGTGTACTGGCCACTGGTATCAGTCAGCAGTCTGTTCCCGTAGCTCCTCCCTCTATAGTACCTGTTGACATCTCTGCCACTTCTCTTGCTACAGGACCCAGAGATCCTCCGCCTCAGGTTTCCCCATTGGGAATTTCCCCTCTTCCGAGGATTCTCCTGATGTTTCGGGAGATCCTCCTAGGAAGAGGACTTGTAAGAGGAAGCATGTAGACTCCCCAGAGTCTGTCACTTCAGATACTGACTTTGATGAGTCAGTGGGATCCCCTCTGAGGATGTCTCCTTCTCAGACATCCTAGAACTTCTGAAACAGAGGGAAACTGGCCCACCAACAATCCCTCTGAGGATGAGTCAGTATACCTAGAGGCGTTTGGATCTCGGCCCTCCACCTCCTGGGTATCTCCGCCTTTCGACCCCCTTATGCAGGTGATTGCACGAAGGCCTGGGCAGCTCCTGACTCTGTAGAGCCAGTGCCTAGGAGGCCTTCAAAATTTATCACTGCCCCGTGTGACAAACAATTCCTTACTAAGGGTGTCCCGCTGATGCCATGGTGGTGGCTGCGGCCACCAAAAGGAACTTGCAGATCCTTCCGTGCCCGTCCATCCTCCTAATAAGGACTCTAGGACCATGGATAGAATGCAGTGGCGGATGTTTTCCTCAGCGACCTTTGCTGTCGTTAGCTGAATTACCTATGTCACTTCACCAGACTCAGAGGGATATCCTGAAGGAGCTGGGAGAAGTAGTTCAGGATCCTACAGCTGCAGGGGCTCAAGAAAAATTGCTTCTCAGCTAGGAACCCTCAATTCCATTGCAAACTCCTCCATGCGGCTAATATCTGATGCGGCGGATGGGCACAGGTGTGGCTCTTAGGCGCCAAGCCTGGATGCGGCTATGTGATTTTTGGATCCCTTTAAGGCGTCCTTCACAAATTCTCCCTTTGATGGGTCAGCTTTGTTTGGCCCTCAGGTGAAGGAAACCTTGACCAGGTGCGAGCAGGACGGCAAGACTCTTTCTGCTGTTGGAGTCTGTTTTCCACCCCTTCTAGGCCTTATCCCAAAGGACAGAAGGGTGGTGGTTCCGTAAATCCCAAGGAGTCACGCCGATTCACGTGGTCAGTTTACCCCTAGAGGCAGAGGGGTAACAATAACAGGCGCTCTAGAGGCAGAGGGGTCGAAGAACCAGGGAAACAGGGAGCCTCTCTGACAAGCCCTTTCAGCATCCCTGAGGTGTTGCCTGGCTGTCCCTCCTTGGAGGCAGTCGGGGGAAGATTATCACTGTACCCAGAAGCCTGGCATTCCCTCACTCAAGACAGATGGGTACAGTCGATCATATCCAAGGGTTACATAATTCCTTTCGAGGAAAGTCCCTGCCCCTCAAGTTCCCTTCCAGATGTACCACCCGGTCTAAGGGAGATTGCAGAGTCAGAAATCGCAAAACTACTGCAAAAAAGAGCCATTCAGCCAGTTACAATAGACCATTCAGAGCCGGAATCTACTCAAGGTTCTTTTTGGTCCCCAAAAGACGGGAGACTGGAGACCAATATTGGATCTCAGCAGACTCAACAAGTCTGTCAGGAAGACAAGATTCGAATGGTCACCCTTCAGTCAATTCTGCCCTTCTTACAGAAGGACAACTGGATGTGCTCAATAGATCTTCAGGATACTATCACATCAAAATTCACAGACGCTCCAGGAGATTTCTCCGCTTCGGCTGGGGTCCAGTCATTTCCAGTTCAGAGCCCTGCCCTTTGGTCTCACTACAGCCCCAGAGTGTTCACCAAATGCATGGCAGTGGTCACGGCTCACCTGAGGCGTCAAGGATTCCAGGTGTTTCATCTCGACGACTGGCTCCTGTCAGCCACCACCAGGCATCAGCTTATACAAGCCAGGGATTACACAATAGACCTTTGTTCTCATTTGGGCATCTCAATCAACTTGAAAAGTCATCCTTATCGCCCTGCCAGTCTATTACCTTCATAGGCGCAAACTTAAACACTGTTCGGATGTCAGCTACCCTTACAGAACAAAGAGTTTCAGACATTCAGACTCATGTCAGGATCATTCTGGCCAGCAAGAAAATACAGGCCAGAATGGTTCTAAAATTAGGTCTCATGGCTGCGGCCATTACTCTTCTTCCCTGGCTCGATTCTACATGCGCCTTCTTCAGTGGATGCTGTTCACACAGTGGTCATACCAGCAACTTCCAATGCGTCACCAGATTCTGGTGACACAGACATGCAAAGAGCATCTTGCTTGGTGGATCACATCGTCTCAGGTTCACCAAGGCAGGTGCTTTGTACCTCCGTCCCCGATAGCCACTGTCACCACGGATGCCTTCCTGATCGGGTGGGGGGGTCATTATCAGGGCAGGATGGTTCATGGGTCGTGGCAACCGTTCGAGTACCATCTGCACATAAATGTCCTGGAGATGAGAGCAGTGCTTTTAACGTTGCAAGCCCTCAACGACTTTCTTCCCGTAGGGACAATTGCAGTCCACACAGACAACATGTCTGTAGTTTGGTATATCAACAAACAGGGCAGAACCAAGTCCTACCCCTTGTGTCGAGAAGCGCTCAGACTTTGGCAATGGGCGATCTCCTCTCATCGGTTTCTGGTAGCAACGCATATCCCTGGGAAAACCAACATTATAGCGGACAGATTGAGCAGAGCTATCCTCATGCCTCACGAGTGGTCTCTCAAGCAATCTATAGCGGAAGAGATTTTTCTGGAATGGGGTCGTCCATGTTGCGATCTTTTGCTACTCCCCAAAACAGCAAATGTCCAGACTTCTTCAGCCTCTTCCTCTATCAGGCCATCCCCTCAGAGACGCTCTGACCCAGGATTGGCCCCAGGGACTTCTTTATGCCTTCCTCCATTTCCTCTGATCCCTCAGGTGATCCAGAAAGCTACCGTTTTGAGAGCCAAATTGATTCTCATTGCCCCTTACTGGCCTCGACAAGTTTGGTTCCCGTTCCTCCATCATCACCTTTTGGTGCAGCCGTGGCATCTGGACCCAGTGCCAGATCTTCTGATTCACCAATCCGGTCAGCTGCACCGGTCAATCCCTTCTCTCAACCTCACAGCATGGTTGCTCCACTTCCTTCCTTAGCCAGGCTTCCTTTGATCTCAGTTAGAGACATCATATTCACTAAAATCCTCTACCAGGAGGATTTACACAAGCAAATGGAAACGTTTCTCTTATTGGGCTAAGGCCCAACATATTGATCCCTTTACTGCCCCTGTTCAGGCAGTTCTGGACTTCTTAGCAGAGATTTTTCATGCAGGCTCCTCTTCTTCCACAGTCAGAGTTCAATTGGCTGCTATTTCCAATTTTCATGTCGGGATAGCAGATCATAATATTATGTCCCATAGGCTCTGCAGGGCCTTCTTGAAAGGAATTTTCCTACTAAAACCTCCAATCAGGAATCCTCCTCCTCAGTGGGATCTAAATTTAGTGCTGACATCCTTGATTCTTCCCCTTGAGCCAGCTGTTTCTTGTTCCCTGAAATATCTTTCTTGGAAAGCGTTATTTCTAGTGGCTATTACATCTGCCAGGAGGGTGTCTGAACTTCATGCTCTTCAGTTCGACCCCCCTATTTGGTTTTTCACAAAGACAGAGTATCTTTGAGAACTAACCCAACCTTTTTACCTAAGGTCGCCTAAAGAACAATTTGAATCAATCCATTGATCTCGTTTTTCCTAACTATTCAGATAGAGCTGAACAAAAGCTACATTATCTTGATGTCCATCGTCAACTTAGATATTATTTGGACAGAACAAAAAAATTTAGAAAATCTGATCAACTTTTTGTTTCCTATGCGGATAATAAAAAAGGCCTTCCTGTTTCTAATGTGACTTTGTCCAGATGGCTTTCTTCGGTCATCTCTGAAATTTATACGCTCAGGGAAAACAGCTGTGCTCAAAACCTGAAGCACATTCAACTAGGAGCTTAGCTACTTCTACAGCTTTTCAAGCTAGACTTCCTTTGGACACTATTTGTGCAGCGGCCACTTGGGCCACTCCTCACACTTTTGTTTCCCATTACAAATTGGACTTGGCCTCCAGGGACAGAGCCAGTTTTGGCTCTACAGTCCTCAAGAGTTTGTTCCATTGAGCCACCCAGGATAGAGGTGCTAGGCGGTCCCATCAAGCAAGAATGAAGCGAGATTGACAACTTAACATTAAGAAGTTATGTACCTACCATAACGTTCCATGTTAGTTGTCTTCTCGCTTCTTTCTTGCGACCCTCCCTCCTTCCTGGCCTGGACAGACCTTGTATAAGAAACTATTATGCTAAAGACCATTCAGACCTGGTCCTTTTTCCATCTGTAAGTTTCTTCTTCCTTTGGGAAGTATTTTATGCTTGGTGCTATTGCCCTTTGTCAACAAATGAGATCTGGGTACTTACCGCCTTGCATCATGGGATATGGGGCTGCCTCGAGCTGGTAAAAGTGACTCTCGAGCTTAGCAAGTGCCGAGTCGGAGCCGAGGGATCGGCTCCGAACCCATCAAGCAAGAAAGAAGGCGAGAGAAGACAACTAACATGGAACGTTATGGTAGGTACATAACTTCTTATTTTGGCATATTGGCAAGCTAGAAGGACTTTAATGACCGTGCTTGAAACATTTGTATGTATGTATGTGTGTATCATTTGGATCAATGAAACCTTGTTTGACTGTTCCATTGTGGAAATAACTTGCAATCAGATGTCCCTCCACTTGCCAGCATGGCTGGCCATCACACAGGATAGGTAAATATCAACAGTAACTTCCAGAGGCTATATGGTTCTTTCCTGCCATCTGTCAATGCCCCACATCAAGAAGGCTTCACGAGGATCTTTACTTCCATTGGCTAATTGCACAGTAATGCAAGGGTCTCATCATATGCACCTAAGAAGTTCTAGGTCCTTCATTTATTAACACAGAATATGTAGGGAAGGTAGGAACCTTAATGAAATAAATCAGTTTTGTATTCTAGCTCACCTTGATAAGAAATAACAGAACAAACAAATACCAATGTGGTCCAAATGTCTGTATGGTAAAAACAGCAATCCAAGAAAACAAAAACAAAACAACCACCAAGGCTGAGGCTTCCAGATTTTTTAATTAGTCTTGAAACAACAATAGCAGCATGAAAAATGGATAACCGCTTTCAGATCTGATGAAGCATAGTTCGCTACGTGAAAGCGCTTATCTATTTTTCATGCTGCTATTGTTGTTTCAAGACTAACTAAAAATCTGGAAGCTTCAGCCTTGGTGGTCATTTTGTTTTTGTTTTCTTGGATTGATAAGAAATAAGGAAGATGTATATACAGTTTTCTTTAGTAAAGTGTATTAAACAATAAGACAGGTTTCATATTTGAACACCTACATGATCTGCCAATTTCACATTCCTTTAAAGATAGTCATACCTTTCCATACTGTCCAGTTACCTTATTTTTACAAATCTTGTTTTCACTAGCATTACCTCACACTGGAAAACTGAGCATCAATAACCATTTTAGTTCTTTACTGTATGATGACATTCAGCACATCTGAATTCATTGGAATCAATTGATTTTTTACTACCTAAAAAGAAATAACCTGCAAGCATACAGTTTGCACACGGTATGCACTACCTATTCATTGTACTTTTCAAAACTAGTTTCATTTTCCAATAAGAAATAATTTAGCTTGCAGGCATGTATTTCAGTTCATATCAAGCAGTTCAGAAAAATAAAACATTACTCTATTTCAATAGTCCCCCACCCCCGCACTGCTTGTGTCATCCTTGAAGATTTGGCATGTTATCATCTCTGTTGCTTTATATTGTGTATATGTGCATGTGTAAGAATATTAATGTGAAGTTCTATTTTGCTGTTCATTCTTATTGATGGTTTGAAGCTGATCCTCGGCTCCAACTCGGCCAACTGCAAAAGCTCAAGATCTTCAACCAGCTTGAGGCCAACTCCCTACCCCATGATGCACCCTGATCTTCCCCAGATCTCGTTTGCCGTTGCAACTTGATCAGACATTCACCAGCTCTGGCCAGTGAATAACTTTATTTTTCTCAAAATTATAGCTGTTAAAATAGCTTAGTAGCTTATTTAGTCTTTTAAATAGAGTACTTAGTCTGTTCTAATATTACTTAGATAATATAGTTATTAGTGCCATTTATTTTTAGGCCTTCTTTTCTCCCTATCTCAACTTAATTATTGAGAAATTAGTCGCCATGTTTTTAGGCCCCTTTTTTCTGTTATTTTCAATATCATATAGAGAGCGTCTTTATCTTGGAGTATAGCCCTTCTTTTTTACAGGGCATTTAGTGGCCTTTCTAATTAGTGGCCATGTTTTTAGGCCCATTTTTTTCTCTTTATCTCGACTATTTCATACAGTGTGTGTTTATATTAGATTATAGCACTTTTTTCCTCAGGACACCTAGTTGTTTTTTCTAACATTATAATTAGATGTTAGTGGCAGTGTTTTAAGGCCTTTAAGTCTTATCTGTAGTATTACCTGTGACAGCCCTTCTTTTTATATAGGGCAGATAAGTATTTCATACAGAGTGTGTTTATATTAGATTATAGCCCTTTTTTCCTCAGGACACCTAGTTGTTTTTTCTAACATTATAATTAGATGTTAGGTGCAGTGTTTTAAGGCCTTTAAGTCTTCTCTGTTGTATTACTTGTGTGTGGTGTGTGTTAGTTGGTAAATTACAGCCCTTCTTTTTATATAGGGCAGATAAGTATTTGCATTATTAGCTAAATTTATTAGAGCTTTCTTTTCTTAAGGCTTTACAAGTTCTTTGTGTGTGCATATTATTGTTAGAGCCCTCTTCTTTTATAGGGTGTTGTTGCTGTGTTTTACTATACTTAGTAATTGTCTTTGGAAATATGTCCCAGCAAGAGAAGGAAAAAGCCAAGTCTGGCTTCAAAAAATGTCCAAGATGTGGGCAAAAGATGTCTATAACTGATGGACATACTGAATGTGTCTACTGTTTGGGTGAGGTACACCTACAGGAAAGCTGTGCTATATGCCACTCCTTTAGCTCCAGAGTGCTACATGAGAGAAAAAGAAAGCTTATGGATAAAGGTCTACTGAAGTCCTCTTTTCAAGAGTCACTGGATAAGTCAGACAAGCACTCCAAAAAGACATTGGAATGGGCAAAATTCCATTTTCTTCAAAATCAGCTTCTAGCAAAGCTTCGACATTGGTTCCACAGCTTTTGAAACCGTCTGTCTGTTATGGTTAGGAGCCGGTGTCTCCTACTTTGAAATCACCCATGTTACAGTCGGTGGCTTCGTCACATTCTTCACGGGCCTCAAGTAGACTGATTTGGATGTGGACCATGTGGTGAAGAAGCTCCTACAGATACCGGTGCTGGCAAAAATTTTAGCAGCACCGACCCCGGGGGCTTTAGAGCCAACCTTAGTTCCTCCAACATCTTTTGTTCCTCCTCCAATCTGCATGGAAGTTTCAGAGCTGGAGGGTGTGGAACTGATAATTGTGGACCCCTCTGGTCCGACACCTACTCTAGGTTTTTCGGCCCTGACTGCCCTGATATTTTTGGCACCGACAGAAGGATCCCGGGGCCGACACTCACGGGTCGGGTCCGGGGAGGATAGTAGGACCAACTTGTCGATGCCAACTTTACCTCTCGGGGCTTCGGATCGAGTGAGTTTGGCCCAATCTCTGGCTCGGAGCCCTCTGTACCAGCACAGATGGTTTCCATCGTATCTTGAAATCCGAGGGATTCCTCTCATTGGGACCGAGGAGCCCTTGAGGCTATGAGGAAGTCTTTGTCCACTCCAAAGACCACTCCATCAGTTTGAGCAGCACCCGCCCTGAAAGCACCAGTATCTGCCTCTTCAACACACGCTCCGTTGAAGCATAGAGATCCTGAGCTTCAGGAAGCCTCATTGGGTGAGCCATGTTCTTCCGAGACCTCTCCAGAAACTCCCACTGAAGAAGTACCTAGGAAGAGAGACTGCAAGATGAAGCATCTGGACTCCCCACAGGAATCGGTCACTTCAGATACTGACTTGAGTGAGTCAGAAGGGTCCCCATGGTCCCCCTCAGAAGGTAACTCCTTTGCAGATATCTTAGAGATTCTTAAACAGAAGGGTGGCTGGAAATCCCTTAACCCTTCTGATGAGTCAGTCCTCCTCAAGGCTTTTGAGTCTCAACCCTCCACATCTTGGGTGTCTCCACCCTTTGATGAGTTGCTCGAATTACTCACTCGAAGGGCATGGGAGACCCAGACACCATGGAGCCTGTCCCCTGGAGGCCTAACAAATTTATAACTGGCCCTCAAGACAGACTTTAGCTTACTAAAGGAGTACCTGTTGATGCTAGGTGGTGGCAGCAACCACCAAGAAGGAATTATCGGAGACTTCATCTGTTCAGCCTCCTAATAGAAAGTCCAGATTATGGACAGAAATGGGAAGCATATGTTTAGTTCAGCAGCCTTCGTCTGATCGCTGAACTACCTCACACATTTTACTAGGTTACAAAGGGCTCTCCTGAAGGGAGATAGGAGGCACCCTGCAGGGTTCAGTAGCTGTGGGAGTTTCGGACATGGTAACTTCCCAGCTCTCCAATCTTAATTCTGTAGTGAACTCTTCTATGCGTCTGTTGTTATATGCAGCTGATGGTATGAGCAGAGCAAGCATGTACAGGAATCGCTCTCAGGAGACGTTCCTGGATGCGCTTGTGTTCCTTTGCGGAACCCTTTAGGTCTTCCTTCATTAACACCCCCTTTGGTGGTTTGGACTTTAAAGGAAACATTTACCAGGAGTAAAAAAGATGGAAAGACCTAGTCTGCCATCGGAGTAGGTTTTTCTACCCTGAATAGACCTTACCTCAAAGGGAGGGGAGGTGGAAAGATATGGTTCCATAAATCTCAAGGATCGTTCCAGAAGACTCGTGGTGAAACCCCCTCTAGAGGCAGAGGAGGGGGAAATAATGGAAGACGTCACCCACCCGGGAGAGGGGATCTGCAGAACCAGGGCAACAGAGATCAGTTATTTGGCAAGCCCTATCTGTGCTCCTGAGAGGAGGTCCAACTGTTCATCTCTGGAGGCAGTCAAGGGATGCCTATCTTTGTACCTAGATGCCTGGCTAAAAATAAAAGGCAGCTGGGTACAAAGCATAATATCCAGAGGATCTCAATTCCCCTTGCCACTGCAACCCCTCTAGTAAAGAAAATCCCAGATGTTCCACCCAGTCACAGGGACCAAACAGCCTTAGAGGTCCAAAGGTTGCTGGACAAGAGTCATCCAGCCAGTCTCAGAAAACCAGAGAGGATCTGGAACTTACTCAAGTTTCTTTTTAGTTCCAAAGAAAACAGGGGACTGGAGACCTATTCTGGACCTAAGCAGACTAAACAAGTTAGTAAAAAAGATGAAGTTCCAGATGGTGATGCTTCAGTCAGTACTTCCCTTTTTGGAAAAAGACAATCGGATGTGCTGTCTAGATCTTCAGGATACGCACTACCACATAAAGATGGACAGACCATCCAAGGATCATCTACGCTTCCGGCTGGGAGCCAGCCATTATCAGTTTCGCGTTCTGCTCTTTGGTCTCACTACAGCCCCCAGAGTGTTCAAATGTATGGCAGTAATCACCACTCACCTGAGGTGGTTGGGATTCCAGGTGATTCCATATCTAGACAACTGGCCCCTCACTGCCAAAACCAAGCATCAACTTATTCATGCGAGGGAAACAACCTTAAATCTCTGCAGTCAATTGGGGATTACCATCAACTCCGAAAAATCTGCCTGATCACCATCGCAACAGACCGTCTTTACAGGAGCAGAACTAAACAAAGTTTCAGTTACATTGTCTGCCTCCAGAAAGAATTTGTCTCTTACAAAAACAAATATTAGACCTGCTTCCAAGGAAAAAAGCCCCAGTCTCAATCAAATTGCTAGGATCGATGGCGGCAGCAATCATTGCCATTCCCCTCGCTCGACTGCACATGCAAATTCTACAATGGCTCCTATTCTCTCAATGGTCCTTTCAGGAACTTCCAATGTCACACCAAATTATCATAATGAATATGTACAAGAAGGACCTTAAATGGTGGCTAACATCTCAACATGTATCTCGGGGACATCCATTCATTCTACCCAATCCCATAGCCACGGTGACCACAGACACTTCCCTGATTGGGGGGGGAGGGGGCATTATCAGGGAAGAACAGCCCAAGGCATGTGGAACAAACATGAGGCTCATCTGCATATAAATGTTGTGGAGATGAAAACGGTTCTTCTAGCATTGCAGTCCTTTCAAGACTCTCTACCTCCAGGAACAATTGCAGTTCAGACAGACAACACATCAGTGGTCTGGTACATCAACAGACAAGGAGGAACCAAATCATACCCTCCATGTCGAGAGGCCATGAGAGTATGGCAGTAGGCAATCTCCAGCATTTTCTGATAGCAGTACACATCCCGGAGAAATCCAGTGTGATAGCAAACAAGCTAAGCAGGGCAATTCTACTGCCTCATGAGTGGTCCCTAAAGAAACAAGTAGTGGAAAGGATATTCCTCAGGTGGAGCCAGCCTTGCTGTGATCTCTTTGCAGCCCCAACAAACACGAAATGCAGCAGTTACTTTGCCCTGATTTCCTCGCCGGGGGATGCCCCAATGGATGCACTGGTGCACAATTGGCCCCTGGGCCTCCTTTATGCCTTTCCTCCCTTCCCTCTGATTCCCAAAGTATTACAGAAAGCAAAAATTCTGGGAAGGACCATGATCTTAATAGCCCCTTACTGCCCTCAGCAAATTTGGTTCCCCTTCCTCCAGCCTCATCTCTTGGAAGAACCCAGGATCCTGGACCCAGTTCTGGATCTTTTGACCCATTCATCGGGGCTCTTCATCCTTCTCTTCATTCCCTCAAATTGACAGCTTGGCTGCTCCAATTCCTACAATAGGGAGGACTTACAACCTCTCAGCTGAGGCCCAGCATATTATAACATCCTCTCGTAAATCATCCACCAGAAAGTTATATCTTAGCAAATGGAAGGGATTTTCTCTGTGGGCATCTCAGAATGATGTTGATCCTTATCTAGCTCTGATCCCAGTCTATATTGGAATTTCTAACTAAACTTCAATGAAGGAGCTGCTGCAGCTACCATCAGAGTTCAATTAGCAGCAATCTCAAACTTTCATCTTGGCTTCCAAGGCTCCAATGTCATTTCACATCAACTCGCTAAAGCCTTTCTTAAAGGTGGTATTCATTTGAGACCACCAATCAGAGCTCCAGTCATACCATTGAATCTAAATTTTGTTCTCTCCACAATCATATTACGTCCTTTCAAACCATCCTTGTCCTGTCCTTTGAAATTCCTTTCATGGAGGACTATTTTTCTGATAGCCATTACTTTTGCTCAGAGGATTTCTGAGTTGCAGGCCTTGACCATCAAACCTCCTTATCTGATTTTCCATAATGACAGAGTTCATAGGTTGGTACTAGGCTATTGACCCTAGGGCCTGTACAAGCCTAGCCATAAGAATTCCCTGGTTATTTCTTCCCAGAATATTTACTTCCCTGGTCCCCTGTCTAGCAGGGTGACTGATGTGATCTCTGGAGTGAATTTCCTATCTCCCATCCAGTCGTCAAGGTTCCTTTTGAAGAGGGCCAAGGAGGTGCTCAGCTTGACATGTATGGGTAAGTCTATTCCAGAGTATGGGGAGTGTCTGGATCAGGAACCTATCCCTCCAGTATGTTTTGTTCATTGTGGTAACCAGGTTTAGATCCCTGGAGCATGTTGCTTTGAGGGTTTGAAGTGGCCTTGTATGTTAAGCAGAGATCGCCTCTGAGTAGGTGATATGCAACAGAGTATAGCTGGAGTTTTTTTAGATGGTCAGCATAGGGCATCTGCTTTAGGCCTGTGATTCTTTTAGTGAGGTATTTCTGTGGTCTTTCCAGTTGTTGCAGATGTCTTGTGAGGTGTACATACCAAACGGGGCGTTGTACTCTATAATGGGTCTAATGAGGGATGAGTACAGTGGGACAGTGACCTCCATTTTTCTGGATGAAAAGCCCCTAGTGATGAGGTGTGCCACATAGAAGGATTTCCTGACTGTTGTGGCTGTGTGGTTGTCGAAGGTGAGACCACTGTCCACTTTCGGTGTTTAGTGTACTGCCACTTATGTGGTAATTCATGGGTACATGTTTTTTTCCCAAAGGGGATAACAATACATTTCTTGGCATTGAGCTTGAGCCCATGGCTCTGGCACCAAGCATCTGTTTCTGTAAGGCCCTTTTGTAGAATATCCACAACATTTGGGGATTAAATAATGGCTCCCAGTTTGCAGTCATCTGCAAACTTTGTTAGCCAGCATCCCTTCGTGCTGGCCTGTACTTCAGAGAAGTAGATGCCAAACAAGAGGAGTCCCAGACTGAACCTTGAGGTACTCTACTTGTCACTTGTTTGGAGCTGGATTTTGAGTCTGCTACTTTTACAGTGTGGATTCTGTCAGTAAGCCAGTTGGCAACTCATCTAGTGACGTAGGGATTAATGCCCAGCTTAGTAAGTTTATCTATGATTCCAGAGTGGGGGATGGTGTTGAAGGCCTTGGCGAGGTCTAGCTAGGCTGTGTGGGACAGCCTTACCCTCGTCCATGGCTCTGGAGACTGATTCGAAGAAGTCAATCAGGTTGAGGAGACAAGATCGGCCCATTACGAAAGCAAACTGGGTGGGGTCCAGTGTTTGAAGGTTGCCAATGTCTTCATTTATAAGATTCATGATAATGCATTCCTTGGCTTTGCAGATCAGGCTCATCAGACTGATGGGAAGATAGTTCCTGGGATCCAAGATGGATCCCCCCTTGTGGAGTGGAATAACTGTAGCTGTGTGCCACTCATTGCGCACGAAGCCTGAGGTGAGGCTTTGATTAAACATGACACTTATGTGAGGTGCCAGTTCATTTTGTAGTTCATGTAGTACTCAGCCCGGGATGTCGTCTGGTCCCATGGATGCTGTATTCTTAGCTTTGGAGAGTGCGCTATTTACCTGTGTGTCCATGATTGCTGGAATTTGGCAATCTTTTGGTATTGAGATAGGCCCTTTAGGGGGGTGAGAGGAGGGTGAAGTTGGCACTGAATCAATCTGCCAGGATATTGGCAATATCCTTGGGATCAGTACATTTAATGCCATTCTGTTGTAGCTCAGAGCATTGCCATTTAGATTCTTGACAAAACTATAGAATGCCTTGTGGTCGTCCTTGGAATCTTTGGAATTTTATTTTCGTAACTAGCTTTGGAGGATTTTATGAGGGATCTCCACTTTTTACTGAGGCTGGTAAGGGTTTTTTTTGCATCCTGGGATTTTCCTCTTTTCTGCAATAGTTTCTTTCTTCTGTTGTGTAGTTTATGGCAGGGGACGGCCAGAATGGGTTCCTTTTTTTGGAGGAGACTGTCTTGTTTCTATTTGGAATGGCATGATTCATGCACGAGTGGATGTGCTCGTACAGTGCCTTAGTGTAGGATTCAGCAGTGGAACATTCAGTTCCTGTCTGCATGGGTGTCATGAAGTTTGTCACTTCTGACTTGAGTAGCATGAAATTGGCTTTGGAGAAGTTTTTGTGGAGGTTTCCCTACTGGTGGGTGGGGGTGGGATGGTGGACGTCAAAGGTGATTAGCTTATGGTCAGACCTGACTAACAAGGGGGTGACCACTGGTGTGGAGCATTGATCTCCCATGTTGGTAATGACCAGGTCTAGGATATTTGAGCCCCGAGTGGGACTATGGATTAGTTGATCCAGAGCATTGGAATTTGAATTCCAAGAACCGTTGGGCAAAGGTGTTGGTACCCGAGTAGTTTTCCCAATTAATGGCAGGGTAGTTGAAATCACCCAGTATTAGGGTGTTTGGTTGTATCTTAATATTTTCCAGTATGTTTAGAAAGGTGTAGTGAGAATCTTGGGGCATGGCGGGGGATCTGTAGCAAGCTACAATTTGGATTGCAGTCTTACCTCGTGTTAGTTGCACCTGTAGAATTTCAGATGCATTGTGTTGGACAACTAGACTGGAGGTCTGAATATCCTTGGCGACTATAGATACTCCTCCGCCTTTAGTGCATTGGTCTTGGTTTGGTGCTGAAAAGTGTGGTAAGAGTTGTAGCCTGGTATTGCAGGGGTGCTCTCTGGATCCTTGAAGCAGGTCTCAGTTACTGCACAGATATCAATGCTGTCCATTTTTAAGAGTGCCTCGAGAGAGTGCATTTTGATGTTTAGACTTCTAGCATGTAGTAGTATTACCTTCAGATTTTGCATGCTTATATCTATTACGGTGGTGGTTTTGTCCTTTGAGCCTTGCCTAAAAAAGGCACTATAGGGATGGCAAGACCCTTAACTAGTAACCTGAATCCCAGGGGCGACGGGTGCAGACCATCTCTGGCAAAGCTTTGTGGTTTGTCAGTCATTTCATCCCAGGCAGACAGATAACTGGATCCCCTTTGAATGACACCAGAAACTTAGCCAATTGTTGGTCAGTCATTTTGTCCTTATACTGTGGTATCATTTTGGGCGAAGGCAGGATGCTACTCAGGGCTAGGGTCATACCTGCCTGGGCCACATGATCTGAGACCTCTTCCATGTCTCTCTTCGTGTAGTCCAGGGAGGCATGTCTCAAGTCATTCACTCCAACATGGACAATGACAGAGTGGTATTTGTACTTGTTGTGAAGTGACTTGAGTGCATGCGTTATGTGGCGGATCCTGGCACCTGACAGGCAGCTGACAGTAATTTTCTCCTTGTTCAGCCTGGTGAGTGGGACATCAGTGTGCCTGACTATAGAGTCACCTATGACTAAATTGTTGGGTATGTTGTCTTGCCTTAGGGGCTGTTTGGTGGCACACTGGTGTTTTGAGCTATGTGTCACTTTGGGTGTGATTGGTGTTTGTTTACATTTCAGCTTCGGAAGTCCTTGTTGCTTGGGCAGGTTAATGTTAAGGGCCTCCGCATAAGTGGGTGTTACCATGTGTGGATGTTGGTGGCGTGAGTTTTGAAGGGCTATGTGTTGCTTGAGATGTAGTGCAGGTGTTAACTTTCTTCTATGACAGTCTAGCACAATCTTGGCTGGAAAGAGCTTTGCTTCCAGTTTGGCTATACAAGTGCATCTCTCGCAAGTTGTAGTGTTGGGTGGTAGGAGGAGAGGGTTGTCTATGTACATGAGGCAATTGCTGTATTGCCCCAGTATGCACAGATTCATCAGGTGGACAGGAGAAATCACCAGAAGCTGACCCTTTGACATGCCTGGTTCGGTGTTTCTTTTGTAAAGTACAAGAGCTGCTTTCCCTTACCTTGGCAAGATACTTTGCAATTATAGGCTGTTTAGTGCCTACGATTAATTTCTCCTTATTAACAAGGAGAATTGAGTGTTTGTATCAGTTTAAGGCTTCCTAGTGCTTTCCAGCAGGTTTTAGAGCAAGTGCTAGTCACAGGGATTCAGGTTTTAGTGCTACTACTGAGAAACTGGCTAGTTCTAAGGGAAAATTTGAAGAGCAGACTTTCTGCCACCGGGAATACTTTAAAGTGCTAGACTAATAAGCTAATAAAAGTGCAGATCTAAGGGAAAAAATTGAAGAGCACCACTCGGAAGCTTACATAAAATCCTGGCTACAGCAAATCTGTAATTGGGGTTACACTAGTTCAAGATAGGTAGGAAACATTTTTATTTTTAAAGTCGAAAGTGAAGAGGCAGAAGATAGAGATGATTCATTATGCAGAAGCTAAAGGGGTGGGCTATTGCTAAGTTCCTACTGTTAACAGTAGAATGAGCTGATGTAATGTGACTGGGGGGGGGGGTGTCCAGTATCAACTTTATACCAGAGGCAGGCAACTCAAAGCCACCAAGACAAAACAGTTGTACAGATTACAGAGATATTAAATCAAAAGTGCAGACGATAATTGAGAATAAAGTCATCTTTTCTGAATATCCCAGCAGGCAGTAAGTCAGTCTCTCAGCAATAGCTTGAGCAACAGGTATATCTGATTTAAGGCACAGAGAACAGAAACCAGATAATACAGTTGCAGGAATGCCCTGCCCAGATAAAACCAGTTCTGTTCACTTTCTCTCACTAAGTAAGCAGGCCTCTAGACAAAGGATTTCACTACAAACTGAGGTCAACACTAACAGATATTAGCTCTATTACACAACAAAAAGCACAGTAAAAATAGTTGTACAGATAACAGAGATATTAAATCAAAAGTGTAGACGATAATGGAGAATAATCTAATTCGCTCATAACTAATCCATCCTTTTTACCAAAAGTTTGTTCAGAGACAAGTCTTAACTAATCCATTGAGTTGCCCGTTTTCTTTCCTCAATACACAAATAGGATGGAACACATGCTCCACAAACTTGATGTTCATAGACAACTCTGATTTTATCTAGATAGAACAAAACAATTTAGATCAACAGATCAGCTCTGTTTCCTTTTCAGAGTCAAAAAATGGTGCCCCAGTGACAAAAGTAACCTTGTCAAGATGGCTATCTGATTGCATTTCCTTCATTTATAGTTCAGAAAATGCTCCCTTGCAACAAAAAATAAAGGCCCACTCTACTAGAGCTGTTTCAACCTCATTAGCCTTTTCTGCAATGTTACCATTAGATTCTATTTGTGCAGCATCTACCTGGTCAAGATCTCATACCTTTGTCACTCATTACAAAGTAGACAAAGGCCTCCAGGGACAGGACCTCCTTTGGTTCCACAGTTCTGAGGAATATTCTCCCGTGAGCTACCCGAGAAAGATGGTGTTTGGGCGGCTACCCATCAGTAAGAATGAACGGCGAGATAGAACAAATTCACATAAAGAAGTTATGTACTCAACGTAATGTTCCATGTAAGTTGTTCATCTCGCCTTCATTCTTACGTCCCACCCTTCAACCCCCATCCAGGCTACTTGAGGTCCTGTCACCTTTCTTATATGGCCTATTGTTTCTTATCCAGCTCTCTGAGTGGCATATTTATACTACTAGGTAGTCAGGCAGCAAACAAGATCCTCAGGGTGCATCATGGGATAGGGAGTTGGCCTCGAGCTGGTTGAAGACCTTGAGCTTTTGCAGTTGGCCGAGTCTGAGCCGAGGATCGGCTCCGAACCCATCAGTAAGAATGAAGGTGAGATGAACAAATAGTATGGAACGTTATGGTGAGTGCATAACTTTTTTTTACATATATCTATGTATATATATACTTTTTCAGTTAATACATAATTCACTTTATGAATAAATGTGTGAGCAATACTTTTAAATTTTGAGTTTACGTAGTCAAATACTGTATAAATAGGCTTCAACCTCATTGTAGTCCTTTTCAGCATCATATTGTTCACTATTGTATGCTGTTTTCTTTTTTTATTACACTGAATGTTTCTGGTACTGAATTTACTGGAATCATGTGATTTGTATTACATACATACTTTATCAGGTCAAGTTTTCATAGACAAACAGTATTGCAGGTTAAATGCATATCACAGATATTACCAACTTGAGAAAATGCCATTGAATCAGTTAAACCAGGAATCACTGGGAGGTGGAACTTCACACTCTTTAATTACACATTGAATTTTTCCTAAATGGTTTCTAATCTTTTCTTTTTCAGGAATATAACTGCAGCATTGCTGATTAGTGGGCGAGCATGTCCCACATGTACCAACCATTGCTTAGTTGAGTAACGTGATTTTGCAACAGCACTGCCCTGATGGCTTTCATTTCAACAGTAATGTTTCTAGAGTCAAAGTTAGTGTTACTTGAGGTCTCTAGCAGAATAGATGTCTGACATAATTCCCATATTGCCTTTACTACTGCTCTATACCAAGAAGTTATTTTTTAAGTTATGTTAGCAATATTTGTATTGCCAAGGTCTACAGAATTTATCTGATCACGAATAGATCAATTATAGTAAGCACACAGCCTCATGTAACATTTCAGGTCCCCAACAAAAAATTGCAGTTGCTGTAACAGTTCTTCCATGGTTTCAACCATAAATGCATGCAAGTGCCCTGTGCAAAGAATTAACACATTTCATTTGTCCACAAGGCTAATTTAATTCCTTGATATAAAAATGAAAAGCACACACAATTTTACTGAAAACAAATACAGTTTTAGGGGTCAAATACAGTTGTAGGGGTCGACCCTGCTCACAGTTTTTTAAATCTACCGCTAAGCTTAACAGTATATTGGAATTCTAGTGCTCTATGACATGAGCCATCTTTGATGCATAAGGAAACTTCTTTCGGTGGCTTGCCACCACCCGAAGAACAAACTGCTTCTGTTCTTCATCTTTTGTCAAGGTATCATTGAACTTTTCAGTGAGGCTTATCCCTCATTCTGCTGCATCATTTACAACAGTCAGTTTGGAAGCCCCATTTCAATGTCCTTGAAAACTATGATTCTGTTCTCTGTATTACAAGACATTCAAAGGTAACAGGTTCCATTTCATTTGTATTCATGAGACATTGTGGAATGTCTAGCAATGGTGGATTTTGCAAGTTTTGCACCATTCGTTGCTTTGTTTCTGGTGCAATAATGTCATCAAAAAGGCAAGTGCTGCTAGGTGCTTGGAAAGAAACCACAGATGTCTGGAAATGGCTGTGAGTGCCTAGTCTGCAACAGTGTTATTCGGATATGTGTTGAGAGTAGACACCAGTTCAATGTCATTGTATGGAACCCTAATTCCCATTGGCGCTTCATTCCACCATTGAATGTACACAACACTGGCAAAGCCAAGTCATTTAAGTTGCCGAGTTGGCATGCGGTCATCCGAAACTGTGCTCTGAATAGGAATAACCAGTGCGTAAATCCCTTTCCCCACCCATCCCGCGTGGTCTGTAGGCCCCAAAGCTCAAATTGCTCTACTTCGTCCACCAAGGAACGAGAGACAAGTAACATTTCTTGACAGTCATCCCACAGTTGTTGTGTTTCAAGGGCATGGGATAAATAGTCAAGCATTTCTTGACGCAGGCTGCTTAGTACAGGATCCTGAAAGGGATTGTCACTTGTAGCTGCAAAATCTGACAGATTTATTGATGACCACTACTTCTGAAATAGCTTGAAAATTTCAGTTTTTGGGCCTTCAATTGGGCCAAATAAGCAAGAAGAAGACTTTAGACAACATGATTTTTGTAACATGATGGTGACAGGCGATCTAGATTAGTTTGGTTCCCAAAGCTTTTTCAATTTGAACCCAAGCTACTTTGTGAAGTTCGGTTTTGTTTGCTGTCGTATCAAAGACAAGTCATAGAATTTTGTAGTTAAGGTTCCATTTTTTCAGGATAGTATCAATATGAGCCTTTGCTTGTGACTCTGCAGTTCCTTTCTCTATCTTTGGAATGCCTAGTAACATTTTCTGGCCATTTCCAGTGACAATAATAGCATATTAGTTTAGACTTTTCTTGGATCAGTCAGTATCCAGTAACTTTTTTCCTAACTTGCATTCAAGATAATCTGATTGAACTTCTAGAGAGCATTATATCAATAATGTCATGGCCAAGAGCCTGAGCAATGGCTCCGGCAGTAAACAGACACACCGGTCATAAATATTGACATAATCTAAGGCATCAACAGACACAGGAGATGCGAAGATATTCTTAGTTGATGCGGTACTGGCAGCCTCAATACATTTCATAGGCTGAGTTTCATCTTTGTTTTCAGACTCTCCAAATGGTGAAAATTCCGATGTTATTCACTGGTAACTGCTTTGGTTTGCCTTTCCTCATACCTCGCTTTTGTCATGATTTTCTTTTCCTTGCACTGGCTCTGTTTGCATTCTTTTGCAGTTTGAATGTCAGCTCCACTTGTACTTCAAGAAAACACATTCTGCCTTAGCTGCTTTAGGAATTTTCAGTCGTCTTTATTTTTAAGTTGTGTCATAACAATTTTTTTCAATATATCAAACTGTTCGAGTTTACTTTTAAAGATTTTTTCATTCTATCACCTTCTCATTGACCAGTTTTGTATTTCTTTAGGGACAAGTGCTGGTTGTTTAGTTTCTTCCAACTTCCTAACACAAGAATCTGTGTTGTGTGAATATCCTGGCTCAATCCCATATGCCATTGCTGACTCCCACGCCAACTTGCAGAGAAGGTTTTCCTTCTTCATAGTGAGGAAAATTGACCAGTTGAAGAACATCCAATCCACATGGCAGTCTTGCAGTTGACAGCTGACAGACTGACTTCCCAAGGAGTCAAGTGTTTGGGTGGAGATTGCAAACTAGATGACACCATACAAATGAATTATGCACACTCACCTACATACACAACACACACGCTATGTGCTGGGTGACCTCTAAATGTAGTCTAATCAAACTGAAACAGATAAGACATACCAAGTGGACAAAACTAAGCTTTGTTGGAGATGAGATTTGACGAGGTTGATTTTTTTTTTATATACTAATGTGGACCACCCATTGCAGGCTTATTGTTTGGTACCACTGGTAAATTTAAGGGTTCTTTTGATTTCATGCAGTGAAAAATTTTTAGCAGTGTGTTCACTGCTACTGAGATTCAACATTTCCTGCAAGTTCTGTGGCACAGGAATCTTTGTAAGCCCAAAGCTGATAAGTAGGCACTTGAACCTAGAATAAGTATTGAACATCAAATGTCAACCAGGTTCATAAGCTGAAGCAAAAAACATAAACAACATCAGGACTTTGTGTGGGCCCTGAGGTAACAGATGTCAGTGGTGATTTGACATTTGCAGTTCTCACTCGACAGATCTTTCAGCATTGCATCACATGCACCCAGGTCAGCACAAGCTACAACAGTTTGGGTGGTAAGTAGAATCTGAACTTGAAACATTTCCTTTTGGACTTGGCTGGATTTTTGTTGAAAAGAGTTGACATAGGACCTAATCACTAGACTTCAGATCTTCCAAGTAAAAGTCAGGTGAGAAGGACATTTTTGTTGTACATGAAAATTATGGAAAATATAAACAAGTTATAATCAGTAAGAAAGTAATGTATCAATTAAGTTCTGTATTTGAATTGGTTGGGGACATGGACATTCTCATGGGCCTTTCTCTGAGGATTTGATGTGGTCCCAGTTTCTTGCTATTATTCAATGTTCTTGCGTACTCATTGAAATTGCGTAATTAATGCATTAGGTCATTGCGTAATTAATGCATTAGGTCATTATACTTTTTTTTTTTTTTTTTTTTTTTTTTTTTGTACAGATGTTTGCCAACCTGTACTTTAAAGTTCTTTTAATTTGTTCTACCAGACCAAAGATTGTGCAAAATTTCATATTTAATGCTATGCAAAGTTTTTATTTAGTAACTGGGGTGCATTAGTCACTGTTTTTGATGCATGGCACACAAAACCTTGTGTTAAACTCGGTTAACAGTCTTTAGCTACCATTAGCATTAATTTAAGAGTAAACTTTAGTCCAACAGGTGAACAATACAGACAATCACTAAGACAAACTTAAACTTTTGTAATCATACTTGAATAAAATGTAGCCATGAATTCACAAATTGGACCCAAAGGGGCAGCAACAATGTTGGGCATACATTCAGTGCATTTAGATTCATTATATACTAAACACAAAACAGTTTTGTACATATTGGAGAATTAGAAAAGGAAGAAGAACTTCAAATGAATCTTTAATAATCAAGTACAGTAAAGCATTTGTACTCAAATGACAAGGAATATGTTTTGCTCCTAACACTTCAGGATGTAAAGAATTCAGAGCTAACAACCATCCATATGAATGTCTCGAGAGGGCCAGGGATTTTTTTATGCAGCTTGCTTGGATCCATTTTTTTTCTGATGCCTTATCTTCAAATACTGTCGCTTTGCTAATGTCAAAACAGGTTCATCATTAAATTCTAACAGAATCATTATATATGTGCCCAGGAAGGATTTAAACTGACACCTTGTCCCGCTGCATAGTCTGCCAAGTTATTACTTCAAGTAAGAGAATCTACTGCTTGCTGAAGAGTTTGACATTTGGCTACTACAATGTTGTTTGGCAGTAACAATGCATTCAGAAGTGAATCCACATATTTTGCATTTTAATTGTAGTCCAACTGAGATTGCACCCCCCCCCCATATTTTCAGTGGTTCCCAAATGATGGTCAGCTCTGAAGGCATATCTGCTGTTCAAATAAAGGTCAACTGTTTTAGTTTTTGCTGTATTACAAGCATTTATCAGTTATAAACATAATCAGTGTGAGTTGATGTCACTCACTCTAATAATTGTTGAAAGATTGCAAAATTTTTAATGCAGATGTCAATTCAAGTTTTTACTTGACTTTGCACATTTGTGCTATATGATTCATGCCCTGAAAATTCTGGTTCTATGTTAGATACATGCGTAAATTTTTCAAGTCATCCCTAGAAGAAGTAACAACAATCTTGGGGTTTGCTATCTGTAACAGGAAGCAGGATTTAAAATAGAACTGTATGTTAATGTAATTAAAGGGTCAGTAACAAGTGTAAATTCAGTTTGCCAAGAAGTATAAAGATTGCATTTTCATTTTTAAAATGGCAGCAGATACTGAGTGTGGAATGGAAATGTTTGTGTGAGTAGTAAGGGTGGGGGCCAAAATAAAATGTCAGAAGTTACTGCTGTCAAACATGGTGGTAGTTCATTGACTGCAGGATCTCTTAAGTAACTGTCAAAAGAGAAAAGCATAATCTATCCCCTTGCTTCTGCAGTAAGACTCAGACAAATTCATTACTCTCTTGACAAAAAGAGAATACATTTTTATTCATAATTTGATAAGCCAGCTATATGGGTTAAGGCTTGTTTCACATTTTGAAAATAATTTTTTTTGCCTCTTTCCAGAGCAACAGTTGAGAAGTTTCCCATTTTAAAAGATTAGTGAGGGTTTTGCAGTTTCAGCATAATTGAGAATTCATTGCCATCGGTATTCAGTCATTGCTAATAAATACCTAAGTTGTCTCTGGGTTGTTGGTAAAGGGGCTTTGGCCATTGCTTTGACTTGTGAGGTCAGTGTTAATCTGCTACCTTGGAAGTGGTGTCTTAAGATATTTAAACTGACAAAATCAAAACAGTTTTTTTTTTTTTGAAATCTTAGAACCTTTAGTTTTCTAGTTTAATCAGGAGAAATATGGTATCTTGTTGGCAATACTGGAGAAAATTGGAAGCCAACTGTGTATCATCTGCATATTGCACTAAAACAGACTTGCACAGAACCTGGGAATTTTTTTACCCTTTTTGAGAATTGTGAAAAACAATGTGGGACATTAATATGTACCTGTGGAAATCTGGTCCAAGTGTACTGCTGCTGTTGATAAATAAATAAATAAAACAAAAGTTGACTCTTACACTGTATTGGTATGGAAAAGAATTTGAGGCATAGGTGAATGATTTGACCATGGTGGTGTACAATCAAGCCTTGGTGTTGGGTTTGATGCAACTGGAAATGTAAGAAGTACAACATGATTTACAGCTCTCAGTCCTTGTACAGACTGATAAAATGTTCTACCTTTTAACTGGAAGTATTGGAGTATTGCAGGCACTTTAGTTTGAACTCAAATTCCATGTTCAGTCAGGGACAGAATAGAATAATGAGCTGAATTATTTGTTCTGCTTCATGTGGCATTCAAGGGAAAGGACTGGAAGGACCTTATTGGATAAAAATTGTTTTAGTAGACTAATCATCCCAGCTTGTTTGAATTCTGAGACCATATTTAGTTGGCTTTACTATAAATACCCTTGGGTTGACTGCAGGTCACCTGATATTTCCACTTCAGTATGTGGAAAAGACTCACCAAAACCTCTCCCTCTGCCGGAGAATTCAGATGCAGTATCTGGTGTATAATAGATTATAAGACCAGTTTACATAAGTTTCTTACCATTAGATTTACCGGGGAGGTAGAGCCCAACAAACAAGCATGCTTTTCTGTAGGTAACAGAGAAATGTGTACTGCTTCAGAGTGGGTAAATAACTGAGGTGTTATTCATACCCACAATTCTTACTCAGTCCTATCTACACTGGAATTCTGCATGAGATGTACCCAGTAGCGGTGATGTAGTAGCTGCAGCATCAGAAGGGGAATTTTTTTTCTAAACTCAATTTAGCGGAAAGATTCTTTTCTGATCCAGTGGTACAAGGGGATTTGATTTGCTTCTGATTTCATTAAGCTATCCAGGCACCTTCAGTAAAGAAGTTTGCGACTCCTGAGGAGAAAGTGAGGCTAAAGGTGGATTGTTGTAGTCAGATTACAATGAAATCCAGGTATTCTGACCCTGATGTCTCTACTTATATGGTCATCTTCTTTAATGCCCTGTCCTGGTACAGTTAAAGCAGTGTTCCCCCCCAAAGGTAGTGGGGGAAGGTCCACCAGTTTTTGCTGTCCACTAGCTGAACCTGATGCATTACCTACGGGAGCTGAAGCAGCTCTTTCCACTTATCTTTCATTTCCTCTCCATGCTTCTACCATCGAAATTTTATTTTAAATCTGATGCTTTTCTTTTTCATCTGACATTCAACCCAATGTAGTTTGCTTAAAACTTTTGATTGCCAGTTCAAGCACATTTGCTTTGTCTGAAATCTAAAAAGATTGATGTCCATGAACAAAGGCAGCTGAGCTGCAATAACGTTAGGATCAGCCAGAAATGTTTATTATGGGATGTCATTCAGGAATGCTATTAAGTCTTTTTAAATAATCCCACAGGCATTTTGTGTTATTTTACAAACGAGTTTGTTTCTTAGACCAGTCAATCTTATGAAGGCATATTTCTAATGTGGCATCTACCAGTGCTTTTCACTTCAAGTTCATTACCCTGGTACTCTTATCTGCTGTTTTATTCTCCATAATTATTTTTATCATTGCTCTGGTGGAGCTAAAGCATGTAACAACTGACTATAATCTCACACGTTAGGACTATAGCAATCAACAACAGTTGTGCTAATCTTTAAACTTTACGAGATCCTCTGTGATGCTAGAGAAGCCCTTAGTATTATACAGAAATTAGTGTTGGGGGGGGTCCTGGGACAATGAACTACTGTGGTGCTGCCTTCAGCTGTAGTAACAATGTAGATGCTGCATTGTTTAATTTCCTGCCTTCTTGACACCCATAAATGTCTCCTCACCTGAACTAATTTTGCTGTTACCATTTTATTATCAGAAATTGAAAAAAAAAACATGGTTCAGTGTAATACTAATATGAACTGTTGGACGTTGGGAGCCTGATTTTGAAATCAAGGAGAGTTGAAAAGGAGCAGAATGACCTTTCCTTGAGTCAAGGGATACTTCTACTATCTTAATTGAATATATGGGTGAGGGAACTACAGTTAGTGGAAAAGTGTCAGCTTTGTCGGAAGTGTCTGCTTCATGACCAGTATCATTTATTGGTACAGGATCCCATTTTTACACCCACTGCTGTCTTTTTAAGGCTTTTAACCTACAGCAGCAGCTTTTTTATTGCTGTCTTTTAACCCTCTTACTGCTGATTCCTTATTTTAAAAACTTTACTGTATCAGTCATTAAATGGATGCCATCGATCAGCATCTGTCTTAGCTACTTTACATTCTAGTGCCCTGCACCTGAATTAGTTTATTGTGATCAAAGGTGCCATCCTGTAGAAACTTCTGATTGGGATTGTCTCTAGTAATCCAGTTTCTTTTTTTTTTTTTTAATACTTAAAAGTAGACTGGTTGTAATGGGTATATGTAAAATATTCTGGGGAATCCTTAAATGGAGTCAGATTTGTGATGCTTTCAATTCCCTTACTTTAAGCCCCACTTTCAGACAGAGTGAGAGGATGTGTGTGTAAAGTGAGGACCTCCTCACCTTATTTAGCAGAACTGCCCTGTTGAATTTTCATTTCCATTCTCTTTTGCTGCATCTGCGTACTGTTTAAAATGTCTGCAGCTTTCTTTCCATTCCCCTTTAAAAAAAGTTTTTCATTCCCTGCATGTTATTTTTCTGTTTGTACAGCTTGATACAATAAAAGTCTCTGTAGAGAAAAAGATGCAAGTCTAAAGTTTACTTTAAAGCTAGGCACCCTTTTTGTAAGGATTCCTCTGCATATGGAAATAACCACATACTTTTCTCTTTTTCATCCAAGTTGTGGAACCATGTGTAGTTGTAATAAATTAAGCATGCCTTTCTTGAAATAAAGTAGTCAGTCATGAAGCATGAAGAGCTTAATTTATTTCACAAAGCATATGCATGGTGGTTACAAAAACAGTTCTATTCTAGAACAAAAACAGATTTTGTGTGTGTGTGATATGGGTTCACTTCAGGATGTTGAATTTCTGAAATCTCGAACCTCATATGGCCAAGACCATATGATTGAGGTTTCAGAAGCATGAAATTCTGAATGGAGATCTGCATACAGTGTGGAACGGGAGATTTCCCTTTTCCTCACTGTAGTGCTTTCTCTGAATTGGTATATTTAAGTAGTGGGGGTGTGGACAGTGCAGTGGGACCTGCCCCCTGCAGAAACATTTTATTTGTTTTTTTTTTTTTTTGGATTTGTTTCAGAACTTCGGGCTTCTGAAACCTCGATCATATGGTCTTGAAGTTTGAGATTTTAGAAGTTCGAGATTCTGAAGTGAATCTATATATATATATATATATATATATATATATATATATATATATATACAACCTGATGAAGCGCACAAGGAAAGTGCGTGAAAGCGCTTGTTCTCTTCTCTAATTAAATTGTTTATATTTTTATACATCGTGGTTCGTGGTGGTTCCTTGTGATCTACAAGACATATATATATATATATATATATATATATATATTTTTACTTTATAATCTCGAAATACTGAAATATTGAATTTCAGTATCTCGAGACTATAAAGCCGAAAAATCAAAAACCCGAAATTTTAAAACAGTGAACCTTCAAGCCACGAACATAACACAGACAAAACACTACACCACACAAATACACCTACCTGCCGACACTACAAAAAAAACAAACCAACAAACACAACAAAACTAACACACACACAAACAATCTTGCTGCGCCCCCACATCCCCCCTACTTATATATACTAACTCCGAGGTCACACTAAACTCACAAAAACACAAAACTCACCACTACATACACTCACACACACTAAAATACCTACCCAATACCCTTACAAAAACACCACTTACCTTAAACCCCAGATAAATCCACAAACCGCACGCACGTCACATATGCGAACACATAATGAAGAATGTGACATTTCTGCATTCACCGTTATGCAGTTTCACAACATTTCAGTATTTCGAGATTTTAAAGTGTGTGTGTGTGTGTGTATATATATATATATAAATAAATAAATGAAATGTCCCTATCGGTTGATCGAGTTTTCAGAAACTCGAAATTCATACGACCGAGATCATTTGATTGGGTTTTTGAAAATTCAAAGCTTTTGAATGGAGACCACAGATAGTGAAATTTACCCCTTTCCTCAATGTAGTGCGATCTCGGAGTTGGTATATATAATTTGTAGGGAGTGTGGGGGGGGCAGCGGTACTTGCTCCCCTGCAAAAAACATAAAAAATGTTGATTTTAGTGTGTGGGGGGGGGGGGGGTTTGATGACCAAATTTTCAGGAACTCAATCATATGGTCTTGATGGTATGAATTTCAAGTTTTGAAAACTCTTATCTGACATAGACCCATATATATTTTATAATTTATATATATATATATATATATATATATAGAGAGAGAGAGAGAGATTAGTGAAAAATACTGTTACTTCACCATGGAAAACTGAAACTTCAGAAACAAAAACTTTATTTGATCTATGTAGTCTAATGCACTCAGGAGTATCCGAGTTCATTTGGCATAAATCCATTTCATACTAAATAAAAAGATGTTACCCTGCGAGCATACAGTTGTAGCATATACTTGGTCAGGTACATACCAAAGGGGGCATTTTACTCAATGATTTGTCTAATGTGGGCTGAGTACAGTGGAACAATGGCATCTTTGGACCTGGAATGCCATACCCTTGTTTTTAAGTTGCACAACATAGATTGATTTCTTTACTATGTTAGACACATGATGTTCATATGCAGAGTCAACTTCTACATGGGTTGCCAGCTTTCTGAAAGAGAATGTTATGCAGTTCTTGGGATTAGGTTTTCGACCATGTCTCTGGAACCAGTTATTAGATTGTATCAGGCCTTCTTGTGGCATATTTGTGTCATTGGGTGATTCTGTAACTGCACCTAGTTTACAATTGTTTATGAAATTTGTCAGCTAGAGGCATAGCTGGCTTTAGGCACCAGCGAACCCTGCGGTCGCTGGGGGGCCCCCAAACCACAGCAAGTTATTTATCTTGATATCTTGTAACATGTCTGTCAAACTAACAAAAGCTAGTACAGCAATTGTGTATACTTAATAAACCAGGTGAGTAATAACTCTAAATTATTTATAGCTCCTTTAAATTCAAACATATCTCTGGTTATTGTAACAGTGTTTTATCAAGTAACAGGCTTCACAATCCCATTAAATAATTTACCACTGTCCTAGAGCCTTGGCTTTGTTGAACCCCAATTGGTGGATATTCTCTCCACTAAAGCCAAAAACATAGGTTTAAATACATGCAATACCGGTGGCTCCAAGGGGGCCCCTTAATTATCCTCTACTGTGTGGGGGCCCCAGAAAAGCAGCTGATGGACAGGAAAAATTAGGAAAAAAATTATTAATTTCCTGATTATGCTCTTTAACCTGAACAAGGCTCTGGTATGACCCTGTTAGGATAAAGCTGATAATGAACATAAGCAAGGTAAGCAGTAGAGAGATCAGCAGGCCAGAGTGACTAATTTGAGTGCAAACCTTGTATTTTAAGAAGAGCTGATGTTTCCAATCTTCAGGGATGTTTTTTTTTAGGGAGTTCTATAAATATTGGTAGAACACCAAGTACCACAACTCACAACTATTTTGCAGAAGAATTCAGCATAATACCAAACATAATAGCAGAACAAAGGAACATGTAAATATTACTCTAATTCACTTTAAAACATTAATAGAATAACACCTTTTGCATCAACATGCATTTTTGGACAGTAAGAAGTATGAATCTCTGATACCTGGAATTATTGACTGTCTGTATCCCTGAATGATTTATTAGGAAATCAAACTTTTTATGAAGGACAGATCAAAATTATGAGCAAAATCAAGGAAGGTCTGTGTAATCAGAGACCAGGTATGCATTACTCCTCACCAAGGTAAATAAAAGTGACTTACCCTGCTGCTGTTTGACAATTGCTAAACAGCATTCACTGATCTGGTGTGACAGAACCAGTGTTGCAGAATTATTGCTATTTGCTGAAATAAGTACAAAGCTAGTATTGCTATGGCTTTTGTGTGTGTTTGTAAAAAGTATTACTGATTGTTATCTCTGCATACACCTAATAATGCCAGGACTCGTATATCATTCTTCTGGGTATCAGTCAAAAAATGCAGTGAACAAGTAATTATATTTCAAAAGTAATGCATAAAATATATCAGAAGATTCAGACACTTCAGTCTTCAATGAGTCTGGTGGCCTCCCCTCCCTAGTCTGTATGAATTGATACAGGGGGGCTCCCTTAATCATCTTTGACTGTGTGAGGGCTCCGCAAAAGTTGTTGCTGATTGGAGAAATCCAAGAAAAAATATATTAATTTTCTGACTACAGTCTTTAACCTGAACAGAGCTGACCCAGTTAGGATAAAGCTGATAATGGCTTGTGCTCCCAACTGCACCCATTTTAAAACCAGCCCTGCTCAGATGCGAGTCTACAGAAAGCTGCTGTAGGATGTCCTTCAAGGATGCATCTGCAGTCCTAACATATGGGTTGTCCTGCCTCAGGCAGCCCTTCGGTCGGCCGGATTCCAAAGTCTGGGTCTGGCCTCGGCTGATGTCACACTTCACCCGACGTCATAGCTGCTGTCAATTGGGTATAAAGGCATCAGCCGATGCCATTTTCCTCAGTCTTTCTTGCCGCGCGGTGCCCAAAGCAGAAGCTGTTCGCAAGTGCCGGTCGGTCAGAACCAGAGATTACTACTACCGAAGACTTCTAAAAAGCTAAGTACCCTGTTGGGGACTCTTTCTTGCCTCAGCCGATGTCAGAAAAAGTAAATAACTGTTTAACTTGTGGGAAACAAATACCTCATAAGGATTTCCACTCTTACTGCCTTCCTTGCTTAGGCCCAGACCATGACGTAGCAGCTTGTCTAGCCTGTGCTTCCTTCAACCGACGGACACTTAGACGTCGGTCGGAGTTTGCAGAGGAGTTTTTCAGCCCCGCTTTTGCTTACAACATGCCGTCGGAGACTCCGACTTCACAATTAGCTAAAAAGCGTAAGGAAAAGGACCGACACTCGCGGTCCGCGGTTTCGGCCGAAACCGCGGTTAAGCCAACCGCGGGTGTCTCGGTTTTGGCTGAAACTGAGTCCTCGGTTCTTCCTTCGGCCGAAAGCATGCCTCCAACAACCGAGGCCTCACCCAGCATGGCTGAATCTGCTACTGAAATTCCACCTGCTGTTGCAAGTTCTCAGGATTTATCAGATACTATTCCTTTAGACATATCTACTCCTGCACGTGGAGCTGCTAGGCCCCCTGCATCTATGTCTATCAAGGCTTTTTCTAGGGCTAAAGCAGCTAAATCTTCTAAGGCCTTGCCTGCTAAAACCCCCTCACACAGGCCTACCTCTAGTTCCCAAATGCTCAGCCTGGCAGAGGACCTCATTTCTTTGATCAGGGGATCCCAACCTCACCTGACAGGGCCTCTCATCCCCCTCCAGAGAAGAGGCCTAGAGCAGAGCCCCCTGAGCCAGTTTCAACAGATTATTCCTCGGATGATTCAGAAAACTCAAATCCTCCAGAAGGCCCTTATTCTCCATATGAGGACTCTGACGCAGAAGACTCCATTCCTTCTGCCTCTCCTCCTGAGGAATTTTCTTTTGGGGAAACCTTGCATGCTATGAGAGAGCATTTTCAATGGCAGGGCCAGGATTTTTCAGATTCAAGGAAAAGGCTAAGGACCTTTTTACATTTACCACAGCATAGGCCTTTAGCCATTCCTCCAGTACTAACAGTTGTGGATGATGCATTTAATGATGCTTGTACTGCCCCTGACTCTCTTCCCCCGGCCCCTGCTAAGCCCGACAGATACTACAGGGTCCCGGACACTCACTATCACTTGTATAAGGCTCCTATTGCAGATCCTGAAACTATTTCACAGGGCCCCAAAGCTGTAGCAGCTGCCTCTGCCAAAACCCCCTCCCTCTGAAAGAGAATCTAGAGCATTAGAGAGATGGGGTAAAAAGTTTATACTTCTGCTACTCTTTCGGCTAGGGCCTTAAACTGTCAATTCCACATGATTCAGTATCAGGAATTTTTGTTAGATCAGCTAAATAAAAAACTGTCCTCTCCTGAACCTATAGACCGTAAGTCCCTTCAGGATTTGGTACATAACACTCAGCAGGTCAGTAATCATTCCTTAAAATGCGGCTATGATGCACTGGAGGCTTCCTTTAGATCAGCTATGACTGGTACAGTGATCAGAAGGCATGCATGGTTAAAAGAGCAATCCTTACCAGACCATGTAAAGTCAAAGCTCCTAGATGCTCCCATGGAGAAACACAGTTTGTTTGGCTCCCCTGCACAGCAAGTGTTAAAGAAGGTGGAAGAAAAAGCAAAATCTGTCCAAACAGTCAAGGATTTCTTACAGGTCCAGTCTCCGAGGTTTAGTAGAAATTGGCCTTCGAAGAATTAGTCCTTTCCAGACACCTCCAGAGCACAGAGAGGCAGAAATAGGCGCCCAAGAGGCAGAGGTCAATCCAGAGGTGCCTACAGGGGACGTCAGTGGCAGCCTAACAACCAGAGAAGTACTGCCACAGATCCAGCTACTACCACTTCCACAGGACAGTTACAGTGACTTGGCTCTGATACTGCCTACCAGGGAACAACTGGAAGCACCCTTAGGCAGAAAGCTAGCCTTATTTTCAGTAAACTGGCATTACATTACAGGAGACAAATGGATTTTACAGACAATAGACAAAGGCTACAGGTTTCACTTCCATACTCTACCAAGAAAGAGAGGAATGCCAAACCTACCACCAAACCAAAAAACAAACGCTCTAGGACAAATCAACCACTTACTAAGGATGAGAGCTATAGAAAAGGTACCGTCTATGGAACAAGGACAAGGATTTTACTCCAGACTTTTCCTGGTACCAAGAAAAGAAAACCAATGGAGACCTATTCTCGACCTGTCCGCTTTGAACACATATCTCATTGTTCCAAAATTCAAAATGCTGACCCTACAGCAACTTCTTCCCATGCTGGGCAAGGAGTCTTGGCTGGTGACTCTAGATCTCAAGGAGGCATACCTGCACGTCCCTATATGACCAGATTGCAGAAGATACCTCAGATTTCTTGCAGGATCAGAGCATTATCAATTCTCAGCATTGCCCTTTGGCTTATCTACTGCACCCAGAGTATTCACGAAATGCCTGGCATCAGTAATTGCTCATTGCAGGCTTCAGGGAATTCAAATTTATCAATACCTGGATGACTGCCTGATACAAGCAGACAACAAGATCAAATTAAGAAAAGATTTGGAAAAGGTTATTCACCTATTGCAAGCCCTGGGATACACAGTCAACATAAAAAAGTCAAGGCTGGTACCATCCCAAAGGATAACATTCTTGGGTGCAGAACTGGACACATCAAATCAAATGGCATTTCTCACAGCAGAAAAGCAAAAGCAACTACCTCTCTATTTCATGGCATTAACAACACAGAACCAGCTTACAGCAAGGAAAGTCCTGCAAGCCCTGGGTTACATGGCATCCTGCATAATATTGATTCCACAAGCCAGACTACATATGAGGAAGTTGCAATGGTACCTAAGGAATTTATGGTCTCAGCACAAGCACAGCCTAGAAACCCAAATTCCAATAATTCCATGCCTGAAGCAAGAATTCCTGTGGTGGGCTCAGACCTGTCAGTTGAACAGAGGTCTGTCTTTCCACAGCCCTCACCCAAGCCAGACTATCACCACGGACGCCTCAGACCTCGGTTGGGGGGCACACATGGTGGACAAGTGTATACAAGGCCTATGGACACAAGACCAGCTGAACCTACACATAAATCAAAAAGAGATACTGGCAGTGAAACAGGCAATTCAGACATTCAGACCGTTTCTTCAACAGGGTCATTTGCTGATAAGGACGGACAACACCACAGTCATGTGGTATATCAACAAACAGGGAGGCACACATTCATATCCTCTATGCCGGATGGCAATGGACCTGTGGAATGTGGCCCTGAACCTCAACATTCAGCTCCAGGCCATATTTGTGCCAGGAAAAGAAAATATACTAGCAGACACCTTAAGCAGAGCTACCACGGATGCCCACGAATGGATGCTGCATCCAGACATCTTCAAATCCATTACAAAGAAATGGGGGCTACCAGAAATAGACCTGTTCGCATCCCCACACAACCACCAATTAAGGAAATTCTGCACAAGGACATACCACCCACTTGCTTGGAAGGTGGACTCCCTATCCTTCAGTTGGGAAAACCTGACAGCATATGCATTCCCACCTCTTCCTTTGATGCACAAAGTGCTACTGAAGATCAAAGAAGAACACCCAAGGATCATCCTGATAGCTCCAGACTGGCCGAGGCAGCATTGGTACCCGCTACTGAGGAATATGTCTCGGGCACACGCATGGCCTCTACCTCTAGTTCCTTTACTGCTAACACAGAGCAACTTCAAGATCCTGCATCCAAACTTGAAGACACTGCAGCTAGCTGCTTGGAATATTACATAAAACAAAGTAACCCAGATTTATCTCAGAGGGTTAAAGACATTATCCTGGAGGCTCGCAGACCCTCCACAAGGAAAACTTATTCAGCCAAATGGAAAAGATACCTCATTTGGAGTGCAGCAAAAGGAGAAAATGTATCATTAGCAAACATAGCTAACATCCTGGAATATTTAGCAGAACTTTTCCACAATGGCCTGTCTTACTCCTCCATTAAGATTCATGCATCAGCAATTTCAGCAGAATACAACATGGATCCTCCAGTCTTCTCTCATCCTCTACTCAGGCAGTTTCTGAGAGGAATTAAAATGTAAAGCCTCCAAGGAAGCCACCTTTGCCTACATGGGACCTGAACTTTGTGCTAGAAAAGTTAACACTTCCCCCTTTTGAACCAGCAGCAACAGCAGAATTACAGTTCTTATCTTGGAAAACTGCTTTCCTGCTTGCAATCACTTCAGCAAGAAGGGTTTCTGTATTACAGGCATTAATGGCAGTACAGCCCTTCCTTATCTTCCATCAGGATAGAGTGTCCTTGAGAACTAACCCTACTTTTATGCCAAAGGTGGTCTCCAGGGTATCATTGAACCAAGCAATCCACCTACCAACATTCTTCCCCAACCCACAGAACAGGGGGGAAAGACTACTACATACCTTGGATGTGCACAGCGCTACTATCTGGACAGAACCAAGAACAATAGAAAAACTGACCAGCTTCTGGTAGCATATGCAACAGGAATGGAAGGAAAAGCAATTTCAAAACAGACAATCTCAAAATGGATAGGAAATTGCATTAGATTTTGTTACTCTTTTCATGGAAAGACAACTCCAAAAAACATCAGACTTCACTCCACAAGGGATACAGCCACTACTACAGCTTTCTTACGAGGAGTGGCTACCAAAGACATTTTAGAGGCTGCTACCTGGAGCTCCGTGCATACATTTGCCAAGCATTATAATCTACCTTTATACTCCAGATCCCGAGCAGGTTTTGCCACTGCTGTTTTGCAAGGGATCTTAACTACACCATAATCTTCTTAGTGCCTCCTCCCCCAGTTTGGCTATGGTATTCTACCCACATGTTAGGACTACAGATGCATCCTTGAAGGACATAGTACAGTTTTGTACCTACCATAAATGTAGATGTCCGAGAGGTATGCATCTGCAGTCAGGATTACCCACCCTCTTTCCCCTCTGTGGTACTCCTAGGGTATTTGCCCATCTTGTAGCTAGCTGGGGGAATCTATTATGGTGTATTTGTTTGTATATATGTATATACATGCTTATTTTTTTGCTCTCTACTGTTTGGAATCATTTGCATTTATCCAAATTTAGCCTTCCTAGAGGGCACCTGGCATCTGGGGCAAGAAACACTGAGGAAAATGGTGTCGGCTGATGCCTTTATACCCAATTGACAGCAGCTATGACGTCGGGTGAAGTGCAACATCAGCCGAGGCCAGACCCAGACTTTGGAATCCGGCCGACCGAAGGGCTGCCTGAGGCAGGACAACCCATATGTTAGGACTGCAGATGCATACCTCTCGGACATCTACATTTATGGTAGGTACAAAACTGTACTTTATGGGGGAAGTTGTGGTCACTTTAGTTTTCATTAGTCAAACCATAAAGGTTTGCACATAAGGTCATTACAGTTTTTGTTTGGGCTGAGGACAGTGTGGTCATTGTTTCTTTTATTTTTCTCACATACCTCAGAGGTGTACAAAGACTGTTACTATAGCTTGTGTAAGGGCAGTGTACTGTCTAGGAGCAGCAAAGTAGAATACGTTACTGTAAGCATTGTTTTTTCAATTTCACATCAGGCACGTATACAGGTAGCTGCCTTTGATGGGTAGGGTTGAGGAATGAGGAGGCATGCTATGTATATGTATGTCAGCACTCACTTGAAACACATGACTGTGGCAGTATGAGCCTCTGCTTTCATCCCAGTCTAACACCAGAGGGATGCTTAGGCAGTGACTGTTTTTTTTTTCTTTGGTGGGGGGGGGGTTTAGGGAGGCAGACCGTATTCATAGATTGGACCTATGTATCCAGACAACAAATGGCTGGTTAGTTTGTTGTGAGCTGGTATTTTGTCATCTTTGAATATTAAGTCTTGAGCACAACTTATGTCTTCCATGAAATAAAAAAAGACTGGAATTCTTTTCTTACTCATGGTTTTTGTTTAGGAAACCATTGGATTAAAAGATTGGAAAAATGCTCCAAAATGTATCCCAGAATAGCTGTAATACTGTGGCTTCTTGGACCCTGGCTTATTTCATAAATGGTTATTACTGTGCTGTCTTGGTCAGGAAAGGTGAGTTGAAAGGATGCAAGGAAAGCTAATGCTGAACAGCAACAATGAATTTCTTTCCTTAATCATAATTTATGTTCAAGCCATCAATGGATGAAAAGATTATGTAAAAAGAAAAAAATAAAATATAGTTTAGAGCATATAGACAGCGTTTAACCGAAGTCCACAACCATACATAGACTTGCTATAATGTATCATTGTTGTAACTAAAATATCAATAACTGTGAATGTCTCTCTGTGAGATGGGTGAACACAGGGTGATACATAGACCTGTGGTACTGTAAGAGCATTATAGCTACAGGTCATTCTGTACATAGTACTCCTAAAAGTTTGCAGTATGAACTAAAAGGCTGTTGGAGGGGTAGCAGTGACAGGGTGATACTCTGATGGAAGTGCCTAGGGAGCCTCCGAACAAAACATTTGCTGGGGGCCCCCAAAATGCTAACACCAGCCCTGGCTAGAGGTCTTGGATGTTTTCTTTGACTTCAGAGATGTAGATGCCAAAGCAGAGTGGCCTCAGCACTGTGCCCTGAGGGACCCAACTGCTAACTTGCTATTTAGTGGAGGTAGACTCTCGTATCTTGGCTTCTTAGGTTGTATCTTTAAAAAAAGAACTTTATTGAATTATCACTTGTGGCACAGGCAAACATACGTTTAAATAAAATTAATCAGTCAAGGAAAATCAGGGAATAATGCCCAACAGGGTGTGTGTTATTGTGTAAATAACGCTTGCCCAGGGGTGTTCTGTGGCCTGATGCCTGCAAGGATGTTATTTACATAATAACACAAACCCTGAGGGGCATTATTGCACTTAAAGAATGGGCTGTCTGTTATACTGTTTGGTATTTGGTTTTATCTAATTATTATATATATATATATATATATATATATATATATATATATATATATATATGGATCTCTATCAGTTGATTCAGTTTTCAGAAACTCAAAATTCATATCGGTTAGTCAATATGATCAAATTTTCAAAACCTCAAAGATTTTGAATGGAGATTGTGGTATAGAGAGGATTGAGAAATTTACCATTTTCCTCAATGTAGTGTGATTTCAGAGTTGGTATATATAATTTACAGGGGGTGTGGGAGTGCAATGGGTCTTGCCTCCACAAAAACGTAAAAAAGATTTTTTTTTTTTCCCTAATGTTTGATTTTTCAGAAATTTGATCACATTGTCTCGCTGATAAGAATTTTGAGTTTCTGACAACTTGATCAACTGACATAGATCCATGGGTCTGTGTCAGAAGATCATAAGCTCAAAAAAACTGAAAATCAAAATATCAAAAACATTTTTAATGCAGGTGGCAACCCCCTCTATGTTGGGGGCTCCCCCCACACCCCCTGGTCATTATATATACTAATACCAAGATCGCACAATAGTGGAGAAGGGCCAAATTCCATTTAGTTTTTCACTCTTTTGAACTTTCGATCTTCTGAAAGGGTCCCATACATATATACGTATATAGGTTTACTATCATTTACTGAAGTGCAGTCAGTCGAATGATCGTATCATCGATTCACATCTATGAAAAGTCACATTGCCAAATTCTGATATAGCTGAAATACATACCAAATTCAGTCTAGGAACAAGTGTTAACATGGGTTGAGATAGGGGCGAGATTTGTTATGTCAGAAATATTGGGAGTTCGACATTTTCAATGTTCGAGTTTCAACTTCATGGAAAGTGGACTTGGCTGAGTGCACTTCAGTAAAATTATAGTAAAAAAAAAAAAAAAATATATATATATATATATATATATATATATATATATATTTTTTTTTTTTAATATTTTTGATGTAAAATAGTTCCTTCACCTAATGTTTCAAACTTGCTGTAGTATACATAACTGTTGTTGGAGGAAGTATTTTACATCCAAAATATAAGTTTGGTAAGTATTTAATGTCTACACAGACTCTCTCGCTGACGCACACAAATTCAGAGTACCTCTAAAAATACACACACAATTAAACTCAGTTAAAAATGCAAGTTTCATAATTTTAAATAACTTGCATGTGCTACTCGTTCTCTCTGTCACACATGCGCACACCCACTTTCATGCACACACTCAGACATGCAGACGCAGACATATACAGTCATACACACACTTTTTCTATTTTTATTTATTTGAATTTTTATAGGTTCGTAGGAGATTACTAGGTTAACAGCTCAAGAGCCCTTGCTATATCCCTAGGGGAAAGATGACAAGGGTCAGCAAAAGCACTGCATAGTGAGTGTAACAGTACAGATATACATACCGGATCAGTCGAGGCCCAGATTAACAACGACCGCCACCAGTACTGTTGGCCAACAGGGTGCTGGTGGAAATTGGGCAACTGTTAGCTGAAGTAGGAGAAGAGGGGGAAGGCATGCCTGAAGGCAGGTAAAGGCTAGGACTGTGATAGTGAAGGTCGGAACTTTGAATGTTGGCAGTGTCACTGGTATAGGGAGAGAGCTAGCTGATATGATGGACTGAAGGAAGGTTGGTATATTGTGTGTGTAAGAGACCAGATGGAAGGGGAGCAAGGCTAGGTGTATCAGAGGCGGGTTCAAATTGTTTTATCATGGTGTGGATGGGAGGAGAAATGGCATAGGTGTTATCCTGAAGGAACAGTATGCTGAGTGTGTTTTGAAGGTGAAGAGAGTGTCGGATAGAGTGATGTTTATGATGCTGGAAATTGATGGTGTAATGATGAAGGTTGTTAGTGCATATGCTCCACAAGTTGGGTGTGCGATGGGTAAGAAAGAAAAATTCTGGAGTGAGTTGGATGAAGTGGTGATGACTGTACCCAAGGGTGAGAGACTGGTGATTGGAGCAGATTTCAATGGGCATGTTGGTGAAGGGAACAGAGGGGATGAGGAAGTAATGAGTAGGTATGGTGTTAAGAAAAGGAATGCAGAAGTTCAGATGGTAGTGGATTTTGCGAAAAGGATGGACATGGCTGTGGTGAATACTTATTTTAACAAGAGGGAGGAGCATAGGGTGACATACAAGAGTGGAGGAAGATGCACACAGGTGGATTATATCTTATGTAGACGGGCCAGTCTGAAGGAGATTGGAAACTGTAAAGTAGTGGCAGGAGAAAGTGTAGTTAGGCAGCATAGGATGGTGGCTTGTAGGATGACATTGGTGATCAAGAAGAGGAGGATGAGTGTGAGGGCAGCACAAAGGACCAAATGGTGGAAATTGAAAAAGAGTAATTGTGAGGTGGAGTTCAGGGAAGAGTTAAGACAGGCACTGGGTGGCAGTGAAGAATTACCGAATAGCTGGGTAACTACAGCAGAGCTAGTAAGAGAGATGGCTAGAAAGGTGCTTGTTGTGACATCTGGAAAGAGGACAAGGAGACCTGTTGGTGGAATGAAGAATTACAGGAGAGTATACAGAAAAAGAGGATGGCGAAGAAGAAGTGGGATTGTCAGAGACATGAAAAAAGAAGACAAGAGTATAAGGACATGAGGTGCATGGCAAAGAGAGAGGTGGCAAAGGCTAAGGATAAGGTGTATGAAGAGTTGTATGAAAGGTTGGACACTAAGGAGGGAGAAAAGGACCTGTACCAATTGGCTAGACAGAGGGACCCAGCTAGTAAAGATGTGCAGCAGGTAAGGGTTATAAAGGATAATGAGGGAAATGTACTCACAAGCGAGGAGAGTGTGTTGAGCAGATGGAAAGAGTACTTTGAGGGGCTGATGAATAAAGAGAATGAGAGGGAGAAAAGGTTGGATGATGTGCGTATATTGAATCATGAAGTGCAGTGGATTAGCAAGGAGAAAGTAAGGATAGCTATGAAGAGGATGAAGAATGGAAAGACTGTTGGTCCAGATTACATACCTGTGGAAGCATGGAGGTGTTTAGGTGAAATGGCAGTGGAGTTTATAACTAGATTATTTATGAAATCATGGAAAGTGAGAGGATGCCTGAGGAATGGAGAAAGTGTTTTGGTACCGATTTGTAAGAATAAGGGTGATGTGCAGAGCTGTAGTAACTACAGAGGGATTAAACTGATCAGTCACAGCATGAAGTTATGGGAAAGAGTAGTGGAAGTTAGGTTAAGAAGGGAGGTGATGATTAGTGGTCAGCAGTATGGTTTCATGCCAGGAAAGAGCACTACAGATGCAGTGTTTGCTCTGAGAGTGTTGATGGAGAAGTACAGAGAAGGTCAGAAGTTGTTGCATTGTGTCTTTGTGGACTTGGAGAAAGCATATGACAGGGTGCCTAGAGAGGAGTTGTGGTATTGTATGAGGAAGTTGGGAGTGTCAGAGAAATATGTAAGAGTGGTACAGGATATGTATGAGGGTAGTGTGACAGCGGTGAGGTCTGCGGTGGGAGTGACGGATGCGTTTAAGGTGGAAGTGGGATTACATCAAGGATCAGCTCTGAGCCCTTTCTTATTTGCAATGGTGATGGACAGGTTGACAGACAAGATCAGACAGGCATCCCCGTGGACTATGATTTTTGCAGATGACATTATGATCTGTAGTGAGAGTAGGGAACAGGTGGAAGAGACCCTGGAGAGGTGGAGATATGCTCTAGAGAGAAGAGGAATGAAGGTCAGCAGGACTAACACAATATATGTGTATGAATGAGTGGGAGGATAGAGGAATGGTGAGGATGCATGGAGTAGTGGTGGCAAAGGTGGATGAGTTTAAGTACTTGGGATCAACAGTTCAGAGTGATGGTGAGTGTGGAAGAGAGGTGAAGAAGAGAGTACAGGCAGGATGGACTGGGTGGAGAAGATGTCATGAGTGATTTGTGACAGACGAGTACCAGTAAGAGTGAAAGGGAAGGTCTGCAAGAGGGGTAGTGAGACCAGCTATGTTATATGGGTTGGAGACAGTGGCATTGACAAAAAGGCAGGAGTCAGAGCTTGACATGGCAGAGTTAAAGATGTTAAGATTTGCACTGGGTGTGATGAGGATGGACAGCATTAGGAATAAGTATATTGGGGGTCAGCCCAGGTTGGAAGGTTTGGAGACAAAGCCAGAGAGGCAAGATTACATTGGTTTGTACATGTGCTGAGGAGGGATGCAGAGTATATTGGGAAAAAGATGCTAAGGATGAAGCTGCCAGGTAACAGGAAGAGGAAGGCCTAAGATAAGGCTTATGGATGTGGTGAGAGAGGACATGCAGGTGGTTGGTGTGACAGAGCAAGAGACAGAGGACAGGAAGAAATGGAAACAGCTGATCCGCTGTGGTGACCCCTAATGGGAGCAGCTGAAAGAAGAAGAAATGAGTGTAAAATAAGGTGGCTGTTAGGTTTCTTTCAGTCCAAGCTTCACACCAGTTTAATATGCTGCTGTACAGCAGTAGACTCTTTTTTTGTGTGGCATTACCTCTACATTGACACCCTACTGGAGAATGTTCTTTCTTCAATCAGAGTGGCAATGTACAGATCACCCATGCTCTAAACCATATTTACAAGTTCACATTTACTAACATTATACATCACATGTATTCTATACAATATAATCAAACTAACATTACAGAAATTGCTCAGTCCTCCTCCAAAATATTTTCTGTATGTATTGTTCCCACAATTTCTACTTTTTTTCTATGTAATGTACTCCTACCCTTTTCTAAACATCCCATATCCTGTTCTTTTATCTCTTAAACAATCACTCTATTGCCTGGTTTCAAAACTACCTAGAGGGAAGACAACAAGCAATTCAGTGGCAGAAAACACCACCTTCTGTAGTACCAATATCCATAGGGGTCCCACAGGTTCTATTCTGGGTCCCTTGCTATTCTCCATTTTCAATTACCTGAATACTGCCAGTCCTAATACCAACATCATTCAATATGCAGATGATTCTACACTTATCTACTCTGCATCCTCAATGTCTGAACTGCAAACAATTACCCAGACCACTTTTACTTCAATTGAAAACTGGCTCATTAACAAATGTCTAATATTAAATCCTAAAAAAACAAAGTTGTTACTGTTTACCCCACCCATAACATCAAGCCACTTCCAACGTTTAGTATCATTTCCAGCAATGACACATTAATTGCCCCTGACTCCCATACCAAACTGCTGGGAGTGGAAATTGATAACCTAAAATTTGACCTGCATGTAAATCAGATAATTAAAAATACACATAAGAAACTGGGCTGCCTTTACAGAAATCAATCCTTCCCATCTCATAATATCAAAGCTACAATTGCTCGCTTACATCTCCTTTCAACTCTATTATATGCATCCCCCAGCCTAACTAACCTATCCAAGTCTGATCTAAACAAACTTTCTGCATACTAATAAGATTGCGTGATTTGCCACTGGATTGGCCAATTGAACCCATCACCGTCTTTCTCTCAAACAGCTCAACTGGCTGGAATTTTCCCACCTCCTCTGCTACAACCAACTTGTATTTCCTCATAAAATACTAAATCAACCAGACAGGGTACCATTACTAAAAACAATTATGCCTCAAACCACCTCAAGACCTCTCCGATCAAGTGACAAGATCCTACTTAAGGCCACCAATGCATATAACTCAGCTGGGGTATCCTTATTTTCTACTCATGCTGCTAAATCATGGAATGCTCTCCCATCAGCCTTAACTCTTGAATCCTCTCATACAGCTTTCAAAAAAGCTGTTAAGTCACACTTAATGGATCACTGGACCTGCCTCTGCTCATCTCCTGGCTGATCCTGCTTCCCCCTCACTTACACTGCTAATAACCTTGTTTACCTACCTTCAAGTACCCTACTATTGATACTAAGCTTTACCATGTTAATTAGCTAGGAAATATATCTACGATTCTCTGTGTATCCTGATATATCCTAATATGGCTTATCATATATAATAAATGTAAACTGTTATTTCATGTAAAACTGTATCTCAATATATGTTATTTCAATGTATGCAATTCATGTATAGCTGCATCTCGATGTATGTTTATTCAATGCATATAATTATTTCATGTATAACTGCATCTCCATGTTTATTCAACTTATGTAATCATTTTCATGTATATCTGCATTTCAATGCCTGTTTACTATATTCTGATGTTTAGTGTGCCTTATCTTGTTGTATGTCTGCCTACGATACTTGTTAACTGCAACTTTTCTCCCCTGGCCTCCACTGAAAATGGACATGTATCCAGTTGGACTTTCCTGGTTAACAAATGTAAAATAAATAAATGAAATAAAATTTTACAATATTCACTATTCAAATATGGTTGATTCGGAATTTGATTTCCATTTTAGAGTATTTCCTTTTGGCAGCTACACAAAGTAAACTTTACAAGGTCTTGCTTTGTCTAGGCAACTCAGATCATGTATCCCAACTGAAAAAAAATCCTTAGCTGCACAATTTGCTAACCCAGTATTCCTGATAGTACTCTGTAGGGAATTTTTAAAAGCTTGCCCACTCATTACACAGAGAACATATTCTGCCAGGAATTTTTAAAGCTTGCCCGCTCATTACACAGACAACATATTCTGCCAGGTACCTCTTTCTTCCCCATTACACCTCCAACATGTGCAGTCTACCTGAGGAAATATTCTTTGGAGTCTACATGGGGTATAAAATAACATATGCAAACACTTCCAGGCAAAAATCCTAAATCTTCTACATTTACATATTTGGGAGCAATACATATGTCCTCCCTTTGTTTCTTTGTGAATTGCTTATGTAATTTCTCTTCCTCATCTTTTCTGACCTCCTCTAATTGATTCCTTTTAGTTATTGTGCAATATTTTATATGCCCTAATAATCATCCCTTTTTAAACAGCAGCTTTTGTTCTAGATTCAACTGAAAACTCAACCAATGCAGGTCTTATTAGGTCCTTTCTTTGAGCCAGCTGTATATCCAGTGGGTGACATAGGGGTTTATACCAAACTTTGTGAGCTTATCTTCAGGCCCAAGTGGGGTATTGTGTCAAATGTCTTAACAGGGCAAGGTAGGCAGTATGAGCCATTTTGCGATTGTCCATTACTTTGGTGACTCTCTCAAAGTCCATCAGGTTGAGTGCATGTGACCTATCCATAACAAATCCAAATTGAGTTGGATCCACTGTCTGAAGGTTACTTATGTCATCATTATGTCCATGATCATTCTTTCCATGGCATTTCATTTGAGTGTAATCAGGCATATGGGTCTATAGTTTTCCAAGTCCATGGATGGCCTGACCTTGTGCAGAGGGATAATAGTTGCAGTCCTCTATTCATTTGGCATGAAGCCTGTTTGGAGTCTCCAGTTAAATAGTAATTCTAGTGAGCTAGATAGGTAAGTTTTTATGCTGTTCAGGAGGCATCCTGGGATATTCCCATGTATATGGTGATGCCATTCCTTATCACTGTTGCAATATTCTTTTCAACTGGGATAGCCTGCTGTGGCTAGCCAAAGATCTGGTCAGCATATTAAAAACTACACCTTCCAGGTGCAGTACATCAGATGTATTTTCTACATCCAAGGCATAAGGTACATACATACAATACAAGCACCTAATCATCACAACTTCTTTGCCACCAGTCTGAACACTACCTTTGAATTTGGTTGCAAGACATTCATTATATTCGTTCAACTACTGAACCTTCTAAAGATAAGTGCTTCATTGAGGTCTCTTATTTTCTATTTTTTTCTTCTTTCTTACCTTTTTATATGTCATCCAGGAAAGGAAAATTAAGAGTGTGGGAGGCAGACTCCCATAAGGTGAGATGTCTTTTTTTGGTGGGGTGCTACACTTGACCATACTCAGTGTGAGATTTATCAGGTGTTTGTCCTAAAGACTTAGCTGTCTACCATCCCATTCCATTTACCTGGAGAACCAGCATTAACTCATTGAATCTAAGCTGGGGAGTGAGCCCCCTAGGTTTAAGACTGATGTTCCCTTAAAAAAAGAAGAAAACCAGACCATGACATCTATGGCTAAGGACCCACACAAAGAATGGCAGGACTTTAATCAAGGGCTTTTCAGTGGTCTTATGGCTTTAATGCTCCCTCAAGGTTTGTATGTCACTGCCTCTGTTCCTTGGTCCTCTACTCCTTCATAGTATCATAGCGAATCTGATTCTTCTGAAGAAGAGTTGGATTTAGACTCTGGTGAAGAATCGTTGGCTTACTTTTCTTAGATCAATTCTCCTCTTACCTTGGGATCTGAAGAAGAGGATTCACCTTCACCTGATTCCCCTATGGAGGAATTATTCTTTGGAGATACTGTGATACATATGATGGAACATTTTAAATGGGATTGTTGCCAGGATTCTGCCATTCAAAAAAGTTACATTGAACTCGTACAAATGGATTCACTCAGGCCTTCCGTAGTACATATAGTGGTGAATGCTCTTTTGGACACTTTCTCTTTGGCTTTTCAAGGCTCTAATTCCCGGCCTTCTGCCTCTAAGAAGTCTGATAGGTTCTTTAAAGTCCCTAAAGCTCAGACATTTTTTATGAAAGTCATTCCTCTGACACTGCTGTGGCTTCCCTTGGCACTGATAAACCATCTAAATAAATTGTTGCCTTCCTCTGAACTTTTACCTTCTGATAATGTCAGTCATACTATAGAAAGGTATGGGAAAAAAGTGTATAATATTGCTAACTTAGTTTTCAGGACTATTAACTACCAGACCCATATGTCTAGTTTTGTGCTGGGCATTCATTCTAAACTTGGGAGAGTTATGACTGATATGCCTGATTTAGAGGCAAAGTTTTCTGCCATTTCTATTTTGAATTTTGCTTCTCAGGTGGCTTGTCATTCTATTAAATGCAATTTTGATACTGCTGATGCATCCTCTAGACAGCTGCATCAGGGTCTATGATTATTGGCTGTGCTTACAGGCTCTACCTGAAGACATCAAGAGTAAATTACCATATTCTCCCTTAGATGATCAGAATGTCTTTGGCTCTGTAGCTGCATAGCTTTTTAAGACCCTACAGGATAAAAGTAAAGTCATGCAGGATCTGAAACCAATCTTCCTTTATCCTGTTCCAAAGTTCCAGTGAAATTACCCCAGTAAGTCTCCTTTGTTCATAGGCAGCAGAGGTAGCCTACCAGGGCCAAGCAGTCTTCAAAGTGTTTTTCCTGACAAATCATCTAAGGGTTCTAAGAGTCAAAAGCCGCCTTTCTCTGACAAATCTGTTTCTATTTGACATTCAACCATTTGTATCCCTCAGAGAGATTCCTCTGTCCCTCAGGTTGTCTCTCTTTTCCTGCCTGGCAGCAGATAACTACAGACTCTTGGGTACTTTTCATTATCCAACATGGATATTTTATGGTTTGGAAGTCCCTTCCTCCATTCTCAGGTCTTCCCCAGCCTCCTCCTTGTCAGCTTCTTCATTTTCCTTTGATCTTTCAGGATCTTTTAGTACAGGGAACCATCCATCCAGTCCCTTCTTCTCTGCAAGAGACAGGTTTTTACGCTAGGATATTTCTGTTTCTGGTTCCCGGAAAGAAGGGGTCTTGGAGGCTCATTGTAGATTTCTCCTTTCTCAGAACCTTTATAAAGGTTCCTTCCTTCTGGATGCTGTAGCTTCAGACATATTTTCCTGTATTGCTTCCCCAAACTTTTCTATTATCCCTGGATTTAAAAGATTCTTACCTCTACATTCCCATTCACCTTTTCTTCAGGAAGTTTTTGTGTTTCCCTTTTTCTTCCTGACACTATCCATTCTCTGTTTTGCCTTTTGGCTTTTCTATAGCTCTGAGAGTCTAGTCTTAATATTCCAAAAGACACAGCTGAAGGGAAGTTAACCAGTTCTCAGTCATAAGTACAAATCCAAAAAGAAAACTGGAAACTAAAATAACAGGTAGTTTAATTCAAATTTGCAAGTAAAACTTTCACCTTCAAGGCTTCTTCAGGTGAAATAAATACCATCAATTAGATAATCTAACTTAAATACACATTAAAAATCACATGACTCTAGTTACACCTTCTGATGCAACATATTTAAATAAGGCTTTAAAGTGAAACTGTCATTAAGACCAGGTGGTACATATGCTCTAATTCTTAAAATCCATCTCCTCTCCTCATTCTCAGTTAAAAACTTTGTTCCCACCCCTCAATGGTCTATGAATCACTTTTAAAATCATAAACTTAAAAACATGTTGATCACCCTTCTCAATAATGTGTGTACTGAGGGCATTAGTAACTACTCCATGTCTAGTATCACTCAAGTGGCTGGTTATATGCTCTTTACATTTCCTGTTTGTCATACCCACATAAAAAAGCATCACAGATGTCATACTTAGCTAAATATAGCAAACCATCTCCTCCTGGTCTTAAAGGCCATTTCTTTTTGCTATACCTTTCATGGCAGGCAGCTTTCTTATTCTGTTTGTGCTCATTCTACCAGGGCAATTGCCTCTTCTGGTGGCTGTTTAATGGTCTGGATACTAGATCCATTTTGGAACATGCTATTTGGCCTTCTGTACACACCTTCACTAAACATTATACGGATGTCATTTCTAGGGCCAGGGTAGGTTTTGCCAGGGCCATTCTTCATGGGATTTTAGAGGGCTCCTCTGTGACTTCCTCCTGCCTTTCTCTTCAGTAGCTTTTGTACTATCCCAGTTGCCAAGAATACTGCAATAGTGATTAAAAAAAGGATATAGTATAGTTGTGTAACATCTTACCATGACAGTAGATGTCTTATTTCTCACTGTTGCAGAATTCTGTCCCTCTCTCCTTCCCCCTGTTGTTCTCTGTTGCCTTTCTCCTGGCTGAGGGGTCCTTCTTACTTTCTTTCCTGGATGTACATATTCTTGCTTTCCTTTTGAGTTGCTCTGGTTCTTCACAGGGGAATCATTTCTGAGGATTTGGTGCTCATCCATCATGTATGTACCCTACCCCTTGGAAATATTATGTAGGTCTGATGTATGGCACCTAGACATTGTAAATGCCTTGGTATGCTGGCCAGACATTCAGCTATCCATGGCAGGATACTCAACTTGTAAAGAAATTAGACATTTACTGGTATGGTAAGATCTTGCACAACTGTATGTTTTTGGCTTAGAGAGAGTTAGGACTTGCAACCTAGTGATAGTTTGGGGAATTGTGATTGGAGTATTTCGTGAGAGGTGTTTGCTAGTGAAAGTGCGGTAATATTGGAGCTGAACACATCAGCCAGTAGATTAGCTATATTTTTTGGCTCAATATAAGGTAACTCAATTTACAATTAATTCACATTATTGTAGATTGCTGTTGAGGTTGCTGACATATCTGAAGAATGCCTTATTTTTGTCTTAGCCTGGGAGGCTACTTTTACCTCAAATTTGGCTTTGGTGGACTTAATTAGTCCCATGAATTGCTTATTAAGTTTGATGATGGTGTTTTTACCTTGCTGGGCATTGCACTTCCAATGTTTGGGCATGCCTTTCTTCCTTTTCATATATAACCTATGTATACTGAAATTTTACCAGAGCGGGTGGTTGTTTCAGGTAGTCTTGTGCTTATTTTGGGTAGGTACGACTGCCTTTATGCAACTGTATACATGGATGTCCTTCCTTATGACTCTTGCAGCATTTGTTAAACTTGAGATATCCTGTCAAGGATGGCCTAATGTCTGGCCAGCATACCAATGCCTTTACACTTTCCTGGTGTCATACATTAGACATATGTCCTAAAAACAAGGCATAAGGTACATATGTGATATACAGATGCCTAATCCTTAGAACTTTGCTGCCAGTCTGAACACTACCTCTGAATTAGGCCTGTATGCCATTCACCAAGCTTGTTCATCTACTGAGCCTGCTAAAGATAAATGCCCCAGTGGGTTTCCTTCCTTTCTTTTTTCTAGCTTGTCATTCAGGAAGTAGAAATGCAAGTGTGGGAGACAGATTCCCCATAAAGACATGAGAATTGCTTTTTTTGTTTAGATGCTATTCACAAAATGTGTGATACCTGTTAAACATTTTCCCTAAGACACTTTCTAGCAATTTTTCTTCCATTTCTATTTATCTAGAAAAATAGCATCTGAAGTTATTGACCCAGGGTAGCATGGCTAAATCTATCCACTTTGAAGTTCAGCCACCCCTGAAGAAAAGAGCTAAAAAAAGCATCAACTGAATATGCTCCCCCAGGTTGGATGAAGAACTTGAAGAATGGCTTTGCTGATGTCAGTTCCCTCTGCCATCAGCCAGTTAGAGACCAACATGGAGGTATTTCCATGTCTGCTCAGGCAGTGCATACGTCTGGTAGAGATGTAGAGGGGAAACTACGGCTGATTATATCTGAAGGGCCTAGAGGGATTCCCCAAATATTAGTTAGGGAAGAAGTGCCTGATATCATTATTGAATCCAGCCAGGTGTCTGACCCTCCTAAATTTGTCAAGGCAGATGTTCCTTTAAAAAATAATCAGAAAACCAGCCATGTGGCTTCTGTGGCTAAATATCTTTACAAAGAGTGGCAGCATTTTACCCAAGAGCTGTTTTGCACCCTCATGGCTGTAAGGTCCCCTCAGGTATCGTCTGTCCCTGTCCCTGCTCCTGCAGGTCCTTGGTCATCTACCCCATCTAAGAGACCAAGTTATTCTAATGAATCCTTAGTGTATGCTTCACAAATTCGCACTCCTTTGGCTTTTGGGTGTGATGCTAAACATTCTTTGTCCCCCATATCTGCTTTTGAGGAGTTATCCATTGGGGACACTGATATCTGAATGATGGAACACTTTAAGTGGGATTGTTCTCAAATGAGGTTCAAATGAGGTACTACGAGCTTTTGCTCGGCAGCTTCTCAGGCTTATGATTCTCAACTTTCTGCCTATAAGAAGTCAAACAGATTTTACAAAGTGCCTGAGGATCATACATTTTTGTAAAAAGTCTTTCCTCTGATCCTGCTGTGGTTTCCATGCCCACAGATAAGCCATCCAAACTGCTTTCCCCAGGGCCCCAAATAAGATTCCTCACTGACACAGCTGTAGAACTGAGTCCTCAGCCAAGTGTTCCTCGCCAAGTCCTCCACCATCCTCTCTGTGAAACCAGTGTTCTGTGTCCCTACTTCAAGTAGCTGACACCCACACTCTGAAATTAGATTTTCACACACACACCCCTAGGAAAGGTCAGCACAGATTTACCAGTTATTCCGCCTCTTCCCAGACTGTAAGGTAGATACTGCCAACAGAACACTCCAAATCCAGCTACTCTAAGGCTCGTACCAGGGTATCCAATTATACTTAGTGTGATGGGTCCATACTCCAGGCCAGCAATCAAGGAGACTCAATCCTCACCACTGTCTCCAGTAAGGGACAGTCACTAAGAACAAAGATAGATTCACGCAGTATTTTCAGATGCAGCTCCCTGCACCAAGCATAATTTCCCTTAGGAGCACACAGGGAGCATGCTCTAGACCTGGACTCCCTTTTTCTCTCCAGGCCCACAATAAAACTCCACACTCACCACTTTGGAGTTATATCCCTGTTCTCAGTAGCTGACACACACACATACATACACCTGGGAAAAGTTGGTACAGATTTACTAGCTGTGCCCCTTTCTGCCCAGCCCCTGAGGAAATCACGCTTCCACCAGTCAGCTACCCTAAGGCTCTTACAAAGAGTAAATAAACTGTGTAAATTAATACTAATATAAATGGTAGAGTGTGGCCAAAGCAGCAAGGCTTTCAGGACTGGCCGCAGTGTCACTTAAACAAGCATAAGTACTCTCAAGATGTTAAAAGTATTCTCTAAAAGGCTAGCCACAGTGAAAGGTATTAAAATATTTAATTATAAATAAAACAGAAAACAGGAGAATACTGAATACAATAAACAACAGAGTTATAAAAATAATACATTTGGATAGTTTCTCACAGATGCACAAAACAATACTAATCTAGTCTCCCTAAATGTCTCTGACTAAAGAATTACTGTTCCCTAACTACTTAGTAAAGCAAGGCAAGCTGATGTGTGCGGAGTGTCTTAACCACAGCAAAAGCCAGATAATGTGTCTGTTTGGATGTGTGAGATATACATCTTGTCAGAAATCTTTCCTGTCAGATTCTACAGTACTGCTGCGAGGGTTCCAAAGAAACCAGATGCTGATTAGAGGATGACATCACCTCTGGTACCTGACTCTGGTACAGTACACACACAGAGCTTTGCTAAGATATGTGACAGCATATAGAAATCTAGAATCTATAAAATCTAGATTTTGTCAAGATCCTATGATCTTAAAGAAACAAGCTGATTTATTGGAAGAGTTATTTATGGAAAGAGGTTATAATAACATGGTTAGGGAAATTAAGAATTCAATGCTTGGTAAAACCATTGATGCTAGCAAACAGAGATATATTAGTCATAAGGGATTACATAAAGTGAATAATGACTCCAAGGTAACTTTTATTACAAGATTTATGAATGACAACAAGACCATTACTAAAATTATATCTAATAATTGGCATGCACTTACAGCAGATACCGATTTAGTGAGGATAGTAGGTGTAAAACCGAGTTTTACCTACAGAAATAGTAAGAACTTAAAAAGGCTACTATGTATTGAACATAATTATTTAGAAGCTAGGCAATTCAGATGCTTGAAGGCATATGGCACTTTTCCATGTGGCAAATGCAATATGTTTAACATGATCTCTAAAGAACAGATATATACACATCCTTCATTGAATTATAGATTTGAGCCAAGATTCTCTGCCTCCTGTGATGACACCAACCTTGTATATTTAGCTAACTGTGATCAATGTCATGCCTTTTATGTAGGCATGACAACTAGGAGAATGAAGGACAGGATATATATACATATGACATCAAAAAATCTGGCCAATGTAATGCTTTAGCCAAACATTCTATGCTCTACATAGGTCATAGCTTTAAATTTAGAGTACTCCAAATAGTACCTCTTAATATGAGAGGTGTTAATAACATGAATTATTTGGAATTATACCATGACCCTCCCAAAATGTGCACGCTGATTGGCCAGCGTGCACATTGTAAATCGAGTTATACTAATGGAAAAAGGTCCGGTCGCCCGGACTTTTTTCCATTAGTATAACTCTACTTTTAAAACACTGTCTCGCTATGTTAAATGGGTTTAACATAGCGAGACAGCTTTAAAATAAGCAATGGAGATCTCTGTTGCTTATTTTAAAGCTGTCTCGCTATGCTAAACCCATTTAACATAGCGAGACAGGTTTTAAAAAAAAAAGCAACGGAGAAAGCAAGATCTCCGTTGCTTTTTTTTACTGTTTTGCTATGTTAAATGGGTTTAACATAGCGAGACAGTCTTAAAATAAGCAACGGACATCTCCGTTGCTTATTTTAAAGCTGTCTCGCTATGTTAAACCCATTTAACATAGCGAAACAGTAAAAAAAAGCAATGGAGATCTTGCTTTCTCCGTTGCTTTTGCCCACAGCTCTGATGTACTGCGCAGGCGTGCAGTACATCAGAACTGCCGCGATGCCAGACATCTGCGGAAGGGCAGTAAACAGGCATTATACTATGCCATTATTTAAGAAAAGTAATAGTTTCTTTTCTTAAATAATGTCATATAATAGCAATAACCACTTCTGGGTGTGGGTAATGCTGTATTTACCCACGGTTGGCTTTGTTTGGTCCCTCGGGACCAAACCACGCCAACCGTGGGTAAATCCAGCATTACCCACACCCAGGCATGGGTTATTGCTATAACAATAGAACTTCAATAGATATTCAAACTGAAAGCACACCAGGATCCAGGTCTTAATAAATTTATTAGTATAAAACTGTTACTTGAAGCACGTAAGTTAAAATGAATGATTTTGATATTATTTAATTGTATTTGTCATATTTTTAGATCTCAGTTATAGATTAATTTTAATCTTAATTTTAGTTTTAATTCTAATGCACAAAGATACAGGATATTGTCAGGTCTATACACTTTTTATGACAATATGTGATAGGGCTAGTTATAATTCTATGATTATATGATCATGAGTAGAATTTAAGTAAATATGCATATATAGTTATAATAGTATGAGCTTTTTATATTATATCAAATTATGACATTATTAAAAACATGATTTATGATTAGTTTTATGCTTACTATCAGATCACCACAATGTCTAGCTATTTAAAAAGAAAGAATATAATGACATGGTATTTCAGTGAAGTTTTCATGCAGTGTTATACTAGAAGCTTTGCATTTGACTAATATAGCATAATTATGATTTAATTGTTTAATCAACTGTTTGTCTGGTTTTGAATGCTTCAATTAATGGAAACATTTATAATGCTAGTATCTATTTTGTTATGTAGATCTGATGAAGCGTACCTTGGAAGTACGCAAAAGCGCTCATCTTTTATATCAATAAACCTGAATTTTATTTCATTTTATTTTGTCGTGCTGGTCCGCCTCAGTTTTTATATTCACATATTTTATTTCCTCTACGAAGTTGGACCTTCAGGCAGCAGCGTTTACTTTTTGGTATCAGCATCTGAAAGCTATAATATAATGTCAAACTTTCTACCCTTCCAGGGTTCTCTGATAAAACATACACATTTTCTTAGTTACAACAGTACAACCTAATACACATGCATACATTCTTTCTGTCCAGCACAACCTGCTGTTGATGCATTTTTAACACTAGTAGCTTAACTCAAACATCTGTACACATCAGTGTGATAGTCAATTAGCATAAAAACTCCATCTAGCTATGCTGGAATGTATACACATGTACTGCCCTACTCTCCCTGGCACAGATGGCATTAACATCACACAGTAAAATTAATACTAATACAAATGGTAGTGTTTGACCAATGCAGCAAGGCTTTCAGGAGTGGCCATAGTGTCACCAAATAAATATAAGTACTCTCAAAGATTAAAATATTCTCTACAAGACCAGCCAAAATGAAAATGTAAATATATTTAATAATAAATAATAAAAGAATATGAACATACTAAATATAAATTTACAATAAACACCAGAGTTTCATTCACATGAAATATTAAAAATAACACAGAGGGAAAGGTTCACACAGATACAGAAAAACAATACTTACCTAATCTCACTATATTTTCCTGACTGATTTAAAGGATTACTGCCCCCTAGTTTACTTACAGAGCAAGGCAATATATAAAGTGGGTGAATGTTCCTTTGTCAGGTTTTACAGACTTCCATAAGACATCTGTTTCATCTGTTATTAAAACATTTTTTTCAGTGCTGGATTGCAGAATGAAATCACATACATCTGGTCACCTAACTTTTGTTCTCACAATATCCACTTTACTAGAAACTGAGCCAGAATCTTGCACATATGTGTTACAAAACAGTGCAAGAAACTTTTCTGCGTGGAAGATGTTCAGTCCATATATCTCTAGTTAATCACTGCATATTAATCAGATCAGACAATAGTAGTAGAAGTAGCGAACTTAAACTCATTTTAAGTAAAAAAAATAATAAAAGTATATATAATTGTACAGCATTACTAAGTATTCAAAAGTAATCCCAGAAAGGTGGGCAGGCAGTCTGTTTCCAGTCAAAAATCCTTTAAGTACACAGACAAGCAATCTAAGTAAAACAAAAATAGAGTAATAATTTCCTCACAAGCTTTCTAAATATATATATATATATATATATATATATATTACACACATTTTATTAGGCATGGGAGTGGTTTATTGTGCTGTAAAACAAAGTGTTATTGGTACACTTGCTAAATTCACATCCCTTCCCCCATCAGTGTGACATTTGAGCTGGTCCTGCCCTACTTAGTAGCTGTCATAATAATAATATAACCCTTATAAAATTTATAATGATGTGGTACCTCTTATGTAACCAGATTATTAAGTAGATTATTACGTCTGTGATTTTATCCAAGACAATATACTACATGGCTGGAAATATATCAACCTTAGTTCATTTGGTAATCAAAAAAAAAAAAAAAATATATATATATATATATATATATATATATATAAATATATACATATACATTTTGCATGTAAAAATCAGTTTCTATTTTCGTAACCTATTGTTAACAAAAATCGCTTTCGTTGTCCTAGGCTTCTTCAGGTCTGTGTACAAGAACCCTAAAAACTATCTATAAAAGTATATATAATTGTATAATTAGTATTCTTATTACACATCATGTTGAATAAAGTGGAAAAAAGAACCAGAAAAAAATAAAAATAAGGAAAAAATGTATGTATGATGATGGAAACAAAATATACACTTAAATAACAACTGATTTAAAATGGTATTTAAAACCAACTGGTAGAATAAAATACAATTTGTCATCTAAACAATGTGGCAATTTTCTAAGTTCCAGTGCACTTTTAACAGTAGTAGTTTAGTCCAGGCTTCCTAAAAGAGTTCAGCTTTAATTGCCACATGAGTTCATGTTTCTCCAGAATATTTGGGATGTCTCCTTCAAGATCACCCATGTCTATGGGATCCAGGATCTGGAACTTAAAACCTGTGTCTTTTATGAAGAGAAAGGTGTTTGGCTAGTGCATTATTTTTACATCCAGACTGGATTTCTGACAGATGACATGAAATCGTACACTTGAGTTTATTTACAGTCTTGCCCACATAGAATGCATCACATTCATTGCACTGTGCCCTGTAAATTACTTTTGTAGTATTAGTCACCTCCTGCACTGGTTTTAATCATTTTCTTTAAATAAGGGCAATAAAAATGATCACCTTGCTGTATAAATATACAAAATGTACAATTAGTTTCACATCTTTTAGTTCTTTTCTCATATGGTCTAGGTTTAAATTCAACAAAACTTCTAATGTTCCTGGCCTTCCTATAAACAAATGATGGGGCTTCACCTAAGGTGTTAATCAGAAAATGGTTTCATGTGACAATGTCCCAGTTTTCTTCAATAACATTTTTGATACTGTGATAATCCTAAGTGTATGTCAGGATGCAGCTATTTTTGCATTTGATAGTCTCTGTGGAATTACTTAACATTCTTCTACTGGGGAGGTTGAGTGAAGGTGCTTCAGTCCTTTTCAGTTCTATAATGGGTTCCAGGATGTTTTTTAACATCTGACTTTCATAGCCTCTCACTAGAAAATCATTCTCTAAGTTTTTCAGGGTTCTCAAAAATGGTCCCATTTCTGTGGTAATTCTATCTAATCTATAGCCTTGGGACTTCACTACATTATACTTGTTTTTTGTAGGATGTAGACTTTTACTGTGGAGTAATGTTAAACCTAGTTGGTTTTCTGAATAGATCAGTGGTGATTTTGTTATTGTTGGTGTCCTTGGAAATCTGCATATCTAAGAAAGTGGTTGAAGTATAGCTATGGGAAGAGTTAAACTTCAGGAAGGGGGTTGTTTGTTTGAGGTAAGTGATAAAATCTCCAAGCTGCAAGGTGTCACCTTCCCACACAATAAAGATGTCATCAATAAAACATTATTAGCATGTGATATGCTGCATGTAGTCTATGTTGTTTAACACAAAGTCCTCCTCCCTTTTGCCCAGGGCTATGTTAGCTATGCTGGGAGCCATGGTAGACCCCATTGCTGTAACAATTTTTGTTTGTAGTGTTTGCCTTTGAAAGTAAAGAAATTGAAGTCCAGCACAAGATTAATGAGCTGGCTTAACTTTTGCAGCTGTGCCTGTGTACCCTGATTATGTTTCTTAAAAGACTCCATAGCTGCTGTTATACAGTAATTGTGAGGGAGCACTGTGTACAAGGATTCCACATCAATAGTTAATAAAATACTGTCAGCTTCCACTGTAATGTTTTTTATTTTCCTCAAAAAATCCATTGAATCTCTTATGTATGACTTATTCTTTTTTGCCAGAGGTTTCAGCAAGTAATCAAGGTAAATGGCTGTGGCTTCAGTAAGGGAACCTTCACTTGCTACAACCAGTCTATAAGGTGGGTCTTCTCTGTTTTTGTGTGGCTTTGGTATTCCAAAAAAGTAAGGTAAACTTGGGCATGGGCTCCATAAATAATTATAAAGATTTTCAGTGATAAGTTTTTCTTCCCATAATGTGGTGAGATTAGTGTTCCATATATCATATGCTCTTTTTATGTCATCCACGGTAAATAACTCATAAAATCTGTTATCCTCCAGCATGTTCTCTATCTTTTGGTTGTAGTAAGTGATATCAGTCACAAGTATACCATCTCCCTTGTCTGCCTTCATTACACACCTGGATTTATCATTGCCTAGCTCAATCAATGCTTTTCTTTCTCCCTGTGTTGTTAAAGTTTTTTCTTAGGAGGTTTTTTAAGCAGTTTCCTGATATCCATCTCACATTTCACTTCGAAAGCAGCTAGTGTTTGATGCAGTGGTGGACAATAGCTGGTAGGCCTTTTATAGTTTCATCAATAGGCTTATTTTCAATGTCATTACTTTTACCATGTAACTGTACCCTTAAGTTGAGCTTCCTTACAAACATTTTAAGGTTTATCAGTACCTGAGCAACCTCACTCCTGCTGCTTGGTACAAAAGTAAGTCCTTTGGACAACACACTTTTTTCCTTTTCAGTCAATGTTTTAACAGAGTAGTTCCAGATAAGTGGAGTACCTGTTATTGTGGCTGGTTCCTCCGTCTGAGCCTGGGACCTGGGCTGTAGTCAGGATTGCCCAGGTATTGTATTTCCCTCACCCCTGTCCACAGTTTGGTTCTCTTGTCTCCCTGGGAGTTAGTGGATAGAGTATGAGACCTCTGGAATCTCAGTGGATTGTAGTAGTATTCCTCACTGTGGTATGGGGGAACCTGGTAAGAGGGACAAGCTCTGGTGGTGGTCATCGTTCTTGTTCTGATACTGGTGCTGGCTTTGGTATTGGTGTGGTGGTTGATGTCTGTGCTATCGATATTGGTCTTCCTGAAGAAACTGGTCTCTGTGAAGGTGCTGCTGCTCTTGGTAGCTGGATTGTCTGTGGTCACGATTGTCCCAGTAGCCCTGTAATTCATCCTGTAGAACTTTGTCAGTTCTGGTTGCCACTGCAGCTTATGTTTCTGTCCTGATCCTTTTGTGATGTCAAAGGCTTCTGCGGAGTGTTGGTAGCCAGAGGTGATTGAGATCGTGGGGAATGAGATGTTGGGAGGGCAGTCTCCTGGTGGTCCTGTATTGTGCCCCTGTCTGGTTTTGTGTGAGGATCTCCCCTGGGAAAATCCCATTGAGGTCTGCTGGCATGGTTATACTTTCCCTTATATACCCTGTAATAACTAAAACCTTGTCTGTTGTTGATTCTCCTGTTGTTGTACCTCCTAGTAAGTCTCCCAGGATCATCTTTGTCCAGTTGATCTCGTTTCATTTTATTAATCTTTCTTTCTTTAATGGACTGCTCATATCCTTTCACTCTTTCTTTAAAAAGCTCAAATTTAGCATCTAGGTCATTGTGGTTCTCATCTTCCAATGTTGTTTTTAAAGATATGATGTCAGCCTTTGTAGCTTCCTGCACACTAAGGTTATTCCTTACTAGCAGATGAATAAGCTTGTAGCTGGCATCCTCTAAAATATCTTCCCATTCTTTAGAAAGTGAATCATCCATACTTTTCCACATTGGTCTTTTGTTCAATCTAAGTCCCCAGGGTAGTCTCTTCTTATCTATGCTTTGTTGTAAATAAATGTGTTCCCAGTAGAGACCCTGCATACATTTCAGTTGCTTTTCTAGTTTAGAAAAAGTCTCTGAATTCATATTTTCTGGGCCCATTCTTCCCTGTCCATTTTCTGTATCCATTTGTATCTGATCTGCTTCTGTATCATTCCAGATAGGTACAGTTAGTAAATCATTTAGCCTGTCATTATCCATGTCTTAAAATGTTGGAATTCCACACAAATTCAGGGATCCTTTGACGGAACAAAAACCTTGGTCTCAGAAACCAAAGTACCAGCAAAAAACAAGTAATCTCCGTGGTATCCCCAAAGTCACAAAACAACCCACTAAACAAGTGTAGTGGGTCCAAAAACAAAACAGTGTAAGAAAATTCTGTGTGTGGAAGATTTTCAGTCCATATATCTCTAGTTAATCACTGTATATTAATCAGATCAGACAATAGTAGTAGAAGTAGCGAACTTAAACTCATCTTAAGTAAAAATAAATAAATAATAATAAAAATATATATAATTGTACAGCATTACTAAGTATTCAAAAGTAATCCAAGCAAGGCAGGCAGTTTGTTTCCAGTTGAAATTCCTTTATTAAGTACACAGACAAGCGATCCAAGTAAAACAAAAATAGAGTAATAATTTCCTCACAAGCTTTCTAAATATATACATACTTTTTATCAGGCATGGGAGTGGTTTATTGTGCTGTAAAACAGTGTTATTGGTACACATGTTAAATTCACATCCCTTCCCCCATCAGTGTGACTTTTGAGCTGGTCCTGCCCTACTTAGTAGCTGTCATAATAATATTATAACCCTTATGTACTTTAAAAAAATTTATAATAATGTGGTACCTCTTGGTGGTGCTGCGGTAGCATTGTCGCCTCACAGTAAGACGCTGTCCGGTTCAATTCTCAGCTAGAGCATCTTCTGCGTGGAGACATGCATGAATGGGCGTACCTTCAATGAAGGTTGTGCATCAGGCCTGGCAAGCTAGTACGTAAAAATCAACTGCCAATCATTAGCGGACCAGAGTTCCGCTGTGGCAACCCCTAACCGGGAAAAGCCGAAAGACACAAAATTAAGTAGATTATTAAATCTGTGATTTTATCCAAGACAATATACTACATGGCTGGAAATATATCAACATTAGTTCATTTGGTAATAAAAATATATATAAATATATACATTTTGCATGTAAAAATCAATTTCTATTTTCACAACCTATTGTTAACAAAGATTGCTTTCGTCCTTCTAGACTTCTTCAGGTCTGTGTACAAGAACCCTAAAAACTATCTATAAAAGTATATATAATTGTATAATTAGTTAGTATTGTTATTACACACCATTTTGAATAAAGTGGAAAAAAGAACCAAAAAAAAAAATAAGAAAAAATGTATGTATGATAATGGAAACAAAATATACACTTAAATTACAACTGATTTAAAATGGTATTTAATACCAGCTGGTAGAATAAAATAAAATAAAATACAATTAGTCATGTAAACAATGTGGCAAAAGAGTTCAGCTTTAATTGTCACATGAGTTCATGTTTCTCCAGAATATCTGGGTGTCTCCTTCAAGATCACCCATGTCTATGCGATCCAGGATCTGGAACTTAAAATCTGTGTCTCTTTTATGAAGAGAAAGGTATTTGGCTAGTGTATTATTTTTACATCCAGAGCAGATTTCTGACAGATGACATGAAATCCTATGCTTGAGTTTATTTGCAGTCTTGTCCACATAGAATGCATCACATTCATTGCACTGTGCCCTGTACATTACTTATGTAGTGTTAAAGTTGCCCCCTGCACTGGTTTTAATGATTTTTTTTTAAATAAGGGCAATAAAAACTATCACCTTGCTGTATAAATATACAAAATGTACAATTAGTTTCACATCTTTTAATGCTTTTCTCATATGGCCTAGGTTTAAATTCAATACAACTTCTAATGTTCCTGGCCTTCCTATAAACAAATGATGGGGCTTCACCTAAGGTGTTAATCAGAAAAGGGTTTCATGTGACAATGTCCCAGTTTTCTTCAATAACATTTTTGATACTGTGATAATCCAAAGTGTATGTCAGTATGCAGCTATTTTTGCATTTGTTATTCTCTGTGGAATTACTTAACATTCTTCTACTGGGGAGGTTGAGTGAAGGTGCTTCAGTCCTATAATGGGTTCCAGGATGTTTTTTAACATCTGACTTTCATAGCCTCTCACTAGAAAATCATTCTCTAAGTTGTTCAGGTTTCTCAAAAATGGTTCCATCTCCGCGGTAATTCTATCTAATCTATAGCCTTGGGACTTCACTACATTATACTTGTTTTTTGTAGGATGTAGACATTTACTGTGGAGTAATGTTAACCCTTGTTGGTTTTCTGAATAGATCAGTGGTGATTTTGTTATTGTTGGTGTCCTTGGAAATCTGCATGTCTAAGAAAGTGGTTGAAGTATAGCTATGGGAAGAGGTAAACTTCAGGAAGGGGGTTGTTTGTTTGAGGTAAGTGATAAAATCTCCAAGCTGCAAGGTGTCACCTTCCCACACAATAAAGATGTCATCATTACTAACTAATTATACAATTATATGTACTTTTATAGATAGTTTTTAGGGTTTTTGTACACAGACCTGAAGAAGTCTAGAAGGACGAAAGCAATCTTTGTTAACAATAGGATGTGAAAATAGAAATTGATTTTTACATGCAAAATGTGTATGTATATATTTATATATATTTTTTGATTACCAAATGAACTAAGGTTGATATATTTCCAGCCATGTAGTATATTGGCTTGGATAAAATCACAGATTTAATAATCTACTTAATAATCTGGTTAAATAAGAGGTACCACATCATTATAAATTTTATTTAAAGTACATAAGGGTTATAATATTATTAAGGCAGCTACTAAGTAGGGCAGGACCAGCTCAAATGTCACACTGTTGGGGGAAGGGATGTGAATTTAACATGTGTACCAATAACACTTTGTTTTACAGCACAATAAACCACTCCCATGCCTGATAAAAAGTATGTATATATTTGGAAAGCTTGTGAGGAAATTATTACTCTATATTTGTTTTACTTGGATCGCTTGTCTGTGTACTTAATAAAAGATTTTTGACTGGAAACAGACTGCCTGCCTTGCTTGGATTATTTTTGAATACTTAGTAATGCTGTACAATTATATATTTTTTTATTATTATTTATTTATGACGAGTTTAAATTTGCTACTTCTACTACTATTGTCTGATCTGATTAATATACAGTGATTAACTAGAGATATATGGACTGAAAATCTTCCACATAGAGAAGTTTCTTACACTGTTTTGTTTTTGGACCCACTACCATGGAGATTACTTGTTTTTTGCACATATGTGTTATCATACACACAGACACAGAGCTTTGCTAAAATGTGTTATAGCATTTGAAAGCTATAAAACCATTTCAAAAAACTTTGAACCTTCCAGGGTAGCAATTAGTTCTGCTCTAAGGATGATATAGTAGGATTCCTAGTCCTGGTTTTCACCGACATTTTATCTCTGGCTGCAATCAGAACTGTAAGATACAATCTTTATGCCCTAAACCAGGTAATTTAATTTCAGATTATTTTTCTAAGTTAGCTGGATTGAGATAAACTTCTTCTCTTCCAGTATCCTCTGTTACAATATATTCAATTGAACACTTACAAAATACAGTCCGACAGACAGGTGTATCTCTTTTCTGTCCAGCAAGACCCACTGTTGGTACATTTTAAAAACTAGCACCTTTACAAATACACTTTCAACACAAGCACCTGTACAAATTAGTTTGATATACAAATGATAATTCTTTACAAAACTCCAGATAGCTATGTTGGCATATGTTACCCATCCACTACCCTGCTTCTGCTGGCATAGCTGGCAATACTGACATCATCACACTGTGAAGAGGACTTTTGGCTATCATTAAAGATTGAAACAATACTAATTTCATGAACTTTAATTATACTTTGACTTAGGAATGGGGTCCATTTCTGTCATGGTTTTAGAAACACAAAAGACTTGGAGAAATTAAACCTACTTAATACATAATACCTAATCCAAAATCTCCACCCTTCATTTATCTCAAATCATTTCTTTACACACAAGAATGGCTGAGCATTGCAAGTAGTTATTTGTAGTTATTACACTGCATCTGCACTGATTTTTCTGACTACTGAATGTCTACATTCTACTGTTCATCCTGTTCAACTTCCTCCAAAGGGATTACTATTCCATTCTGAATTCCCTTCTGTCATTGTTTTTCTTGAAGCTTGAAGTTCTGGGTGGATCACCCCCAGTACACTCGAGCTTGAAGTTCTGGGTGGATCACCCTCAGTACACTCACCCTTGATGTTCTGGGTGGATCACCCCCGGTACACTCACCCTTGCTAATATTCAGGTTCACTTTGGTCCCCTACCATCAATTCCCACACACCCACCCACTCACTCACTCACTCCTCCTATATTTTTTGTAGTTCACTACTCCCTCCAACTTGTAAATAAACACCTGTCACCAAACCTCCTTCTCCACCTCCCACACTTAATAATCTCTTAAAATCACCCTCACTTGTTATCCTTGAACTCCCAACCATAGCATTACTTAAGCTATTATGTCCACCACTTTCAACCTGCACTTATTTTCCTCCCAAATTCTCACCCTTCTTACTCCCTAACTATATTCCCACTCATATTCTTTATTCCACTACTTCTCACACCACCTATATTGCCTTTTTATAGCACCTACTGTAATTCACCTCCCTTGCCACCAATGTACTTTTACTGTCTTTCTGTAGATCATAAATAGCCTTCTTCACCCCCACTACTTTCCATGTCATCAATTTACTACTGTTGCCTACTTGTCTGTAACAGTTGTATGTAAAAACTTCATAATAGCTCCTTATTCAATCTCTACACCATTTACAATCCCAAAGTATGTAGTCATTTTCACAGTTCTTTCTGACTTTTGCATCACATACACCTCCTCCTTTTATGCTGTACACTATCTGCCTCTATTCTGTCATTTACAAAGATGCCTTACTATATCCCTCCTTCGCCTTCACTGACACCAATATCATCCTATATGAAGTTCTCTCTGTACTGCTATACTCCATACATTTAATCTATCACTATTTTTGCTTATATGCTTAGGTAATAAACTACATTAGCACTTAAATTAAAAATAAAAAAGTCCCAACACAAATGTGGTTTCATCGATTTAGTAGCACAAAACACAAAGATCCCAACGAATGAGCGCGTTCACCACAAGAAAATTAGCCAAGTCTAATTTTGGTAACAGAATTTCATTACTTATTTGGTTTCTAGTAAAGGCTCCATTTCAGCATACCTCCTTCTCTTAGTACTTTCTAGTGTTTGTAAAAGTATTACATTGTAAATTATATATATTGTTGACTGGCCCCACATACTGAAAATGCCATGAACAATTGAATGTAGGACAGATACTAAAGTATTCCTTTTTACCTCTGTCACTTTGTTTACTAAAATTCTACAAGTACTATTAATCTTCTATACCTATGACTACAAACATTCAGCTTTCAGAAATACTGATTTCCTTTTATGCAAGCAATATTGCGTGACAGGGTGTGTGCTATTGTGGAAATAATGCATGTCAAGGGGTGTTCTGGAGCCTGCTGCTACATACGGAGGGCCTTTACACTTCTGAAAGGGCATTATTTCCACAATTACATGTCATTGTGCTTGTAGAATGGGCAAGCTGTTAAATTGTTTTATTTATATATTTATTTTTCATTTCTGTATATATTTTTGATGTAAAAATAGTTCCACTGCCTAATGTTTAAACTTGATGTAGTGTATGTAATTGTTGGATGAAGTGTTTTACATCAAACATATAAACTACCCAAGTATTTAATCCCCATAATTCAATAAACTCCATGTAGGCTTTGCGTGATGAGCAGCAGTGCTAATTGCAGTGTTGCCATCCAGGAAACTATGCAGAGGAGCATGAATACAAATCTGCCTACAGGTAGACTTGCTCTGAGAGGTTGCATGGATAGCCTCACTGACTACTGGAGGTGAAATTACTTCATGACTGCAGTATTAACACATTACAGAAAAATATACACTACAGGTTTTTTGCATAATGTGGATGTTGGGGTGATCATCAAGAGCAAATACAAAGCGACATCAATGCACTAGGCAGGGAGAATGCGCTGATTAAAATGGCAACAGACAGATGATAGGAATGAAATAAGAAAGAGGAAGAAGGCATGTAAAATATGTCAATGTTCACAAGCTAGGATATGTTAATGTATGTACAATTCCAAGACAAGTCTGTAGCATAACATTAAGCACATAATGCACATATAGTATGTACTGCTGTTTATACCTCCTATGTGAGTATATTTATATCATCACACACAATAGCACATATTTGACTGTCATACAAGGTTACATGTAAATGGAGGTAATATAAACATCACCAACATGCTCCCGAGAGTAGGGAATATGTGCATATTATGAAGATCTGAAAAATGAGTTCCTTGACTAGGACTGAAATATCAGCATACCTCACAAACAATCATGGAGACATAAGCAGCAGACTCATGGACAAGTGCTGACAGATGCAGGCACAATTGGAAACAATTTTACAATATTAAAAACATTAATCTGTGGCATTGCCAGAATATGTGAGTTTCTTGTTATATATGTTCCGCAGGAACAGGTGTGTACAACTATAATGCAATTAGCCTCCAGGCTAGTTGCTCAGCATAATGCAGCCAAGGTTATCCAAGTGCAACTAACTCTGGGCAAAACTGCAATCCAAATTGTAGCTTTCTACAGATCCCCCACCATGCCCCAGGATTCCCACTCCTCTTTTCTTGTACTGGAAAATATTAGGGTTCAACCAAACACCCTAATAATGGGTGATTTCAACTACCCCACCATTAACTGGGAAAACTACTCATGTACCAACTCCTTCACTCAACGCTTTCTGGAATTCATAAACTCCAATGCCCTGGGTCAACATATCCACACCCCCACCACGGGCAACAATATCCTAGATCTAGTCATTACTAACATGAGCGACAGGTGTTCCACACCTAAAGTCAATGCCTCATTGGTCCGATCCAACCATAAGCTAATTACCCTAGATATCCACATCCTGCTCCAACCCCCCCATTAAGGAAACCATGGTAAAAAATTTCTCCAAAGCCAACTTCATGCTTCTTAAGACAGAAGTGGTGAACTTCATGACACCCATGCAGATGGACAATACAGTTACGACTACTGAATCCTACACAGTTGCACTTTATAAGCACTTACACGAGTGCATGGATCGTGCTATCACAAACAGAACCAATATGCTATCCTCCAAAAACAGGAAGCCAATCTGGTGGTCCCCTGCCATAAACAAACTGTACAACAGAAGGAAGAAACTGTTGCAAAAGAGAGTAAAATCCCATGAGTGGAGGAGCTCCCTGGTCAGCCTCAGTAGGAAGCTGTGATCCCTGATAAAATCCTCCAAAGCTAGTTATGAAAACAAAATTGCCACTGATTCTAAAGACAACCACAAAGCATTCTATAGCTATGTTAAGAATCTCAATGGCAACACTCAGATCTGCTCTGAGTTACAGCACAATGGCACTAAATATACAGACCCAGCTGATATTGCTAACATCTTGGCAGATAGGTTCAGTGCTAACTTTACCCCCCTCTCACCCCTTAAAGAGCCCATCTCTATACCAAAAGAATGCAAAGTTCCTGTAATCACAGCTGCACAGGTAAAAAACACACTCTCCAAAGCCAAAAGAACACAGCATCCATGGGACCAGACAACATCCCAGGCTGTGTTCTACATGAACTACAGAATGAACTGGCACCCCACCCAAGTACCATGTTCAATCATAGCCTCACCTCAGGCTTTGTGCCAGCTGAATGGCGCACAGCAATGGTTTTCCCAGACCACAATGATGGGAGCCACCACGGACCCCAGGAACTACCGCCCCATTAGCCTGACGAGCCTGGTCTGGAAGGCCATGGAATGTATCATCATGGAACTTATAAACAATGACATAGATAATCTCCAAACTCTGGACCCCACCCAGTTCAGGTTTGTAAAAGGCAGATCATATCTCCTAAACCTGATAGACTTCTTTGAAGCAGTCACCAAAGCCGTAGATGAGGGTAAGGTGGTTCACACAGCCAATCTAGATCTTGCCAAGGCTTTTGACACCATCCCCCACTCTGGAATTATAGATAAACTCACTAAACTAGGTATAAATCCCTATGTCACAAGATGGGTTGCCAACTGGCTCACTAACAGACTCCACACTGTGAAAGTAGCAGACTCCAAATCCAACTTCATACCAGGGACAAGTGGAGTACCACAGGGTTCAGTCCTGGGTCCTCTTCTGTTTGATATCTACTTCTCTGAAGTACAGGCTAACGCAGAAGGTCTTTGGCTAATGAAGTTCGCAGATGACTGCAGACTAGGAGCCATAATCGAAGCGCCTAACAATGTGGACATCCTACAAAAGGGCCTCACTGAGACAGATGCCAAAGCCATGGCCTCAAGCTCAATGCCAAAAAGTGCCTTGTCATCCCCTTTGGTAAACACTCTGCACCCATGAACGACAACATAAGCAGTAGTATACTTAACACCGAAAGTGTGATAAGAGACCTTGGGATACAGGTGGACAGTAGTCTCTCCTTTGATAATTACTTCGCCACATTAGTCAGGAAATCCTTCTACATGGCACAATTCATCACAAAAGGTTTCTCGTCCAGAAAAAGAGGTCATTGTTCCCCTCTACTCATCACTCATTAGACCCATTATAGAGTACAATGCCCCTTTTGGTATGTACTTCACAAGACATCTACCACAACTGGAAAGGCCACAGAAATACCTCACAAAGAGGATTACTGGCCTCAAACAGATTCCCTAAGCAGACCGTCTCTAAAAACTCCAGCTTTACTCCGTCGCATATTGCCTACTCAGAGGTGATCTCTGCCTAACATACAAAGCTATGTCAAACCCGTAGCTATTCGACATGCTCCACTTAAAGAAATCCCAATCCCTCCGAGCTACACACTCTAGGGACCTAAACCTTGTCACCACAATAAACAGATCATGCTGGAGGGATAGATTCCTGTCCCAGAGACTTCCCATACTCTGGAATAAACTGCCTATCTATGTCAAACAAAGCTCCTCTTTAGCACTCTTCAAGAAAAATCTTGATGATTGGATGGGAAATAGAAAATTCACCCCGGGGATCACTTCTGTGGCTCTGCTCGACAGTGGCACAGGAAAATAATTTTCTTGGATGGCAAAAGCCAGGGTACCTTTTTGGCTGGACTTGTATAGGCCCCAGGTCCAATAGGCTAGTACCTACCTATGAACCTATAATGATTGCCAGTATTCTATAAGTGGAAGTCACCACCCCCTTTCCAAAAATAAACTGTCTTTGGAGGGGGACAGTGTTACACCTGGAGTTGAATTCTGGGACAGTCCTGGCCATTTGAGAGGTCTGCATGATACATACTAGGTTAATGTTCCAAGATGATATAAAATCATAGCCATATATAAAATGAGTTTCACAATTTTAAATAGCTATGGACATAAAGTTCACACAGTTATGAGCTTATGCTATGCTATTGCTTATCATGCACTCTCATTCATGATGGTACAACCACGTAACTACATGTACCATACCACATACCATCCATTGATGTGCACTTAAATAGGATCAAGAAAGGCCTTTGCTTTGTTGTGTGAATGGAGAATGTTCCAGAGAGAAGGGGTAGATGTTGAGATGAGATGTTTATACATAATTTTTTTTTATGCCAGAGGGTTGATATCCCTGGAATGGATGTAGTGCTTTAACAATGTGCAACAATGCAAACAACAATTCAGGAGGCAGGCAGATGCAGAGTATACCTGTACACACACAAATCCATTGTAAATAAACTGTAGAGGACAAGACTACAACAATATTGCTTTCAATATTTTTCCATTGACTTGATGACCTTCTCAAAGAAGTAAACAATGAATAAAAAAATGGCATCAATACACTAATACATCACCTTTGGAATAATTGTAGTTGTACTGTACATCCATCACTCCACATCACAGGCTCAACATGACACATGGATATGATGAGCATTGATTCATAAGCAACCTTCACAAGGTCAAGATACATTTCTTAACATACATTCTACATTCTAGCCATTATTGTAACAAAAAATATCATCTATATGATGGTAGATATAGATAGTACACGATGCATATGTGGGATTGTTTTACATACTGCCTGTGCATCACTTCATGATAGAATTAGCAGTCACACATCCAATGGTCTGCATAGGGTCCTGAAAGGGTTGTGCTTCATGAAGTATGTATGAATCTGTGACATGATGACATCATCCATGGTTGTATACCACCAATCACACACACAGCAGTTGATTCCAATGCAACAAACAGTAGCACCACCACAGATGTCTAACTTTACATTGTCACAGTGCACTTTATAGATGATGGAAGGAACTCATATTTGAATGAACACACACACACACACACACACACAGTCTGCTGAGAGATTAGACTGATAGTACAGTGAACATGCACACACACGCGACCATAGTGAGATTAGAACCACTACCTAGCTATCAGTAAAACATAGTGCTTAACACAAGCATCATGGCGCAAGTCTGACTTTCATGCTGTCAGACAACACTTTGTAGCCAATGACAATATCAGTGTCTGGTGAGAAGAAGATGTTAGTAGGAATGTCTCACATGCTATTCTGACATGGTCTCCAGAATGTGAGTTAACTGAGCACAAACACAAGTTGACCACAGTGAGATTAGAACCCCTACCTATCTACAGAACACAGTACTTAACACAAGTGCAGCTGCAAAGTCTGATGTTCATGTTGACAGACAACACTTTATAGTAGATGACATCATCAGTGTCTGGTAAGAAGAAGATGTTAGTAGAAGTGTCTCACATCTTGCTCTAAAATGGTCTCCAGAATGAAAGCTAACTGAACACACACACACACATGTTGACCATAGTGAAATTAGAACCCCTACTTAGCTATCTACACATCACAGTACTTAACACAAGTGCCATGGCACAAGTCTGACTTTCATATTGTTAGAGAACACTTTATAACAGATGACATCATCAGTGCCTGGTGAGAAGAAGATGTTAGTAGGAGTGTTTCACATGCTGCTGTAAAGTGGTCTTAAAAGTGACAGCCAACTGAACACAAGCACGCACACAAGTTGACTGCAGTGAGATTAGAATATCTACTTACCTAATTACACAAGCTAGAGAACACAGTATCTTATGCTAGTGCATACAGCACAAGTCTAACTTTTATGTTGTCAGAGAATACTTTATAGCAGATGACATCATCCATGTCTGGTGAGATGAAGATGTTAGTATGAATGTCTCACATGCTGCACTAAAATGGTCTCCAGAATGACAGCTAACAACACAAACACACACGATTTCCACAGTGAGATTAGAAGCCCTACCTAGCTATTTGCACTGGCTATAGAACACAGTACTTATCACAAGTATGACAACACAAATCTGACTTTTGTACTGTTGCAGAACACTTTATAGCAGATGACATCAGTGTATGTTGGGAAAATGATGTTGGGAGGGTTGTATGAACTTGCTGTGCAGTCATGCATGGCTGTAAATCTTTTTTCTAAATGAGACTTGAGTGATGTCAGTAAGACACACTCATGCTCTTCTGACTACGCACACACTTACATATACAGGCACACACATTTGTCTGTTGTGCAATTTGAACCCCTACCTAATTATTTATTCCAGATGAAGAACAAAATAGTTAACATTCACACCATCAGTGAAGTATGATTTTTTTTCTTGCCATAGTGGGCTTTATAGAGGTTGATACAATCAATATGTTGCAAGTAACATATACTGAGACTGGTGTGGAAAGTGTGGACTTTGGATTTGATTTTGTGCTTGTAATGTGCACAAATACTTTAAAAGACAGCGTCTTAACCTATATGCAATAAGCTGTCAAGGTTGCATGTTGCAGAACTGAGACATACATGTACCTCTTTCTCAGTGTGTTGTGTAGATAACACAGGCTCACACACATACACACACATTTTATAAAAAACATGAATGCAAGTGTTAAATTATGATTCTTCATATGAATTGATGTCCACAGTAAGACATGAATCAGACAGTCTCAATATAAAGCTTTAACAAATGTAACAATGCAGTTGTGCACTTTAATTCTGTATTGTAGTTGACATTAGACCTATTACTGACATATCCATTTTCAAGTCTATGGGTGCAGGGCACACGAGTCTGAGTAAATATATGTTCAGTAAATAACAAGTACCTTCCGTTTTGTTATGTTTTTAAATGCCTTTTGATGGGCTAAAGAATAACTGGGCAATAAACTAATATATGCCAAACACCTCTTTACATACCCCATTGTCGAGAAACTGATTTGCATAAATGATGGCAAAATGTTTGTGCATGCAAGACTCACATTTAGTGAATGCAACTTGAACTTGAGGAGTAGTTATGCATATATGCTACGGTGTTCATACTGCAATTTATATTGTAAATGTATCATAACTTTTATGACATTAACAACTGTTGCTATTGCCTTCTCCATTTGAGCAGAGTTAAGCAACAGGAAAATGTGGTTCTCTGCTTAAATGGGAAAATAAATGTTATTTCTATTGTTTCACCTCCTTTGCCCAAACAGGCTAAGTGGCCTTCAGCACTTTTGATAGTACTGAGTATAAAAAATACACCTGCTGCTTAGCTTTCCCTGTGGCAGCAGGTGTAGGAGCAGTGACCTTGTGTTCAAAGTACAAATAAAACAGGGTTAAAATCCAGCTCAATTATTTTTTTACACGTGGTGCCATGATAGCATTACATAAGTAAATGTGATAGATAATTCCTGCAAATGTGAGAAGCAATGACTACAGTGCAGCATATGTGTCTTCCACAATTTTTACCATTAATGTCTACCTCTATACAGTTGTACAACTATTACCTGTTTTGTAGGCTCAGTTCAAATCACAATTTAATAGTGTGTCCAGCTTTCTAGAAATGAGAAGGGGTAGTACATGTTTTGAAATAATTATTTCGGATGCAGCAGATATGCTAAATATTTGTGTCTGGCCATATATTCTGAAGTGTGTGTGCTGTATGCTTTGCCACAGTAAGGACAGTTTGCACATGACATTAGATGAGTATTTGGATGGATGGGATCAATATACTGAGGAAATTTTTAATATCTGTGTAATGAAATATGTAATACACATATATCATACTAAGAAATGATGATAGATGAATCTGAAATCAAACCCTTGACACTACTGTATAAAAAAAATCATCAGTCAAGTGATTTGTGTCAAATTTCCACATCGGAATTTGCATTTTTTTGCATTCAGCAATCTAATAACTGTCAGAGTAAATGTTTCAAAGTACTGCCTTTACTCTCTTCCTTAGTGCAGCAAGTTTAAGCAGCATTGTACAGAGATATGCTGACTAGTGGACTATGGCAAAAACTCACCAGTTTTTGCCATATGACACAAAGAGCCATTCACCGTCAGTTGGCATTGGTTTGCGATGCCAATCTCTATGCATATGCAAAGGACAAAAAGTGAAGGCTTTATTAGGGATCATTTCTGCCATGTGTATGGTGTGTGAATTTATTTTTGACCAGATTAAAGGTATGAAAATGGGGTAGATATGAAAGTGGTGAGATGTGGGGCAAGCAGGGGGAAGAACAAAGGAGAAGCAAAATAGGAATTTACAGGAGGAAATTAGGAAAGAACTATAGCCATCTACTTCTTTAGCAGTGTAATGTGAACAGGGATAGAAAATTGGAGAATTTCGACTGTCACCACAACACAGATGGGTGAGAACAATGCAATCATGTTGTATAGCTATTTGGACCAAATCAAATGTGCCGAGAAGACACGTATGTGAACTGGACAGCTATATATGGGCCAACATTTTTTGTGGGACAAGTGCCCATTTTTTTTGTTTTTAGATTTCAAAAGCAGAGGAATGTTGGGGAAGGGAAATAGGAATGTCAGGGTCAGTAGGTGGGGTAGATGAGGAAGCAGGTGCAGGCAAACATGACAAACAAGACACACAGGAATGGCAAGGGGCACAAAAGGATGGGGGACAGCATGATTGGGGATAGGTAAGGAACATTGGAGGCCCATGCCCGTCAAGCATGGGGACAGTGAGAATCTAGTCCTTACCCTCAGAACTGTCATCAGTGTCCCATTCCTCAGCTTCCTGTTGGATTGCTTGACATTGTTTTTTTTATGTATTCCCACAAGCAACTTCTCCAGATGGCTGAGGGCATGCACCATTGCTGCTTTCTAAGACCTCACTCACCATCCCTGGCAGCTTCTGGGGGTGAGTTAATCCCCACTTTCACAACAACTCCTGGAGGGTACAAATGCATCAGATGCTGGTGCAATGCCACCTGATGTAGATGGGCCAGGAAGTGTAAGGGCTGCAGAGACAGTACTGCCAGGTTGTGTCCAAGATGTGCCGGGTGTTGGTGAGGTAGCTGTTTGGGTGTTGGCAGGCTGAGCAACTGGCCTATCTCCCTGTGCTGAAAATCATTTTGCTTGTTGGCAAAAAAGTATGACATCAGAACTGTGTGATCACTCACACCGAAAAAAAGAGATAAGGTGTGGAGTGAGATAACAAAAAAGCAAATGATTAGAACCATTATATGTGACATTTGTTATTACAATTAAATTTACTTTTACTATTACATTAGCTATAGCTCTTTCAAAATCAAAAATAGGATTGTGAATTGTAGCAAATAATCCTTGCAATATGCTTTTAAAGAAGTTAATAACATGGTATTTATGCCAATTTTGATGAAATTAATATTAAATAATGATATTTTTGTAATACGAATGTATTTGCTACTTGTGGGAATTGAACTCACCAAATCTGAATATATTATTACACTTGCCTCTTACAATTACTTTGAGCTACAGAATAAAACATGCATGCTTGCTCTTATAATTAAGATATGCATGCTTAGGTTGCTAGTAATGTATGGAAAAACAATAATCTTGATAAAATCATGTTCATTTGTGCTGCGCACATACCCCTTGCTTCTCTGAGTCTTTCTAATCATCCAGCTTGTGCCTCCTTGTTCACTGAAATCTGAGCAGCTAAAAAATAAAGGAGAGAAAAAGAGACATGAAAGCCTTATGCATATCAGTCTTGGTTATCTACAGCATTTTATATTAGTTAATGTTGCTTTAACTGTATACTTACACAACTGTGGGATGTCAGTAATCTTAAATTCATCCAGCCACTGCTTGAGTTGTGCCTGCTTGTACTGTTTCAGGTCATTATAATGATGTCTGCATTGCTCCTTAGTGCGTGGTATGCCAGTTGCACTGGAGACAGCCTTGGCCAGACTGTTCCAAGCCTCAGACATACTGAGACCCTGTATAGTCCATCTGCAGCAGCCTATGGCTGTAGTACTTTACGAGGAGTGCAATGAATATTCTTGACTCCTTCACACCCCATCTTTGAGCCCTGAATTGTGCACCATCCTTCCCAGTTCCTGTCATGTCTGCATAAGTCATCCAACAAGAGTTAAAGTGTTTTCCTAACAATTTGTGATATTGCATTTTATGGCCAGTACAGAAAACCCATACATTGCTAAACAGAGAGGTAGGCAGTTTATGAAATAGGAAGGATAATGTGACATTTGGCATGGCTTATCTGCTGCAATACCTGACAAAAGTTTATCCAGTGGTCAACAGTGATGTGTTAAATGACTTGACTTTTAAGACCTGAGTTAGGGGGTGGGATCACTTTTATGACTTGACATATTTTTGTAGGGCCTTACACACTGATAAAAGTAATTTCTACAATGTGGGATTCAAACCAATGTAAAATAGAGAATATATATATTTCCCCATAGGCGTTTATTCTTCATTGCCACAGAAGTTGTTTTTGTCAAGCATGGTCATTAATAACACATACACATTAAAGAGTGAATGATGCTATACTTCAGTTAACCATGTATGTGTGTGACCTGACAAGGTCCTGGTTTATGCATTCTTAGGTGTGATGCATGTGTAATGTGTGACAATATACTGAAAATGTATATACTTGTATTACTTTCAGAGAAGATTTCTGAGTTCTGGGGCAGACAACATAATCCATTCTGTTTTACAGCTATACTTGTGTTATGTGAGTTGTTTAGATAACTATATGTAAAGTATGAAGTCCATCCCAGGGCAAAAAAAAAATAATTACAGAACCATAATTGTCACGATACCTTCAGATACACATGTAATCTGTATGATAGTATGTGTATGCTCAATCAACCTGCTATACATAGTTGTGTATAATTATCTTTATATTGTCACTTTTGATATAAATCACAGTGAAGCAAAATTTATAAAAACTGGAGTATGCTGGATTAGAACCCCGGCTCACCTGTGTTGAGGGCATGAATTTACACTGAATACCACAGGGAAAGCTAGGCAGCAGGTGTATTTTTTACATTCCATAATGTCTATGCAAAAAGGAAGGTGAAACAAGTAATAATGTTTCATTTTTTTGTCTACAGCAGTGAAACCTATTTGCATCCATGTGAACAACGTGCAAATATTACGACAAAATCTAATATACATAATTTTTGTAAAGAATGTTTATCAGTAAAAAATAATGTGGGACTCTGACCATGGTTTGCCAATTTTACTAATTGTATGTATTGTGTGCCCCAATGTTTTAACAAGGTGTGCTAAAACACATTTAGTTCACAGGCGTAATTTATGCTGTTAATATTCTCCAAGGTGCTGACCACTGCTCAGTGCTGCTAACTGTGATTGCACTTCCCAAGGCAACTGATATTCATTTTTAAATATTTATGAGCTTCTCCATGTGTGCACTGTACTGCATACCACACAAATATTAATAACAGAAAAAAAAAAACAGTTTAACACATTAAAGAATTACACAGCTCTGAATTTGAACTTTCATACTGATGAAATTACAAAACACAGCCTGAGTCTGTTATCTCTTTTTGCCAGACACAACTTTGCAGCAGCAATCAAATCATGTACAGACAAGCAATTCACATTTCCTCTACAGTATTAACAGGATATACACTTGTACATTCTCATTTGGTTGTATATATATATATATATATATATATATATATATATATATATTTTACATATTTAGTGCAATTAGTGATCTCACAACCGTTCATGAATACGTTTGCAATGCAGCTCTGTCTTCTCTGTATTGTGTTCATTCTTCCCTTATCTGTGCTGTATTCTCAGACGTGTATCATTCTCTTTTACTATATGATAAAAATACATGACAGAGAAAAACAATTTCAGCACAGGCAGGATAATTTAGCTATTATTGAACAAAAATGATAAATGTGTGCTGTTTTGTTTAATTTAAAAGCTTGCTGAAGTTAGCTTCACAATTTGGAAGTGTACCCTCACTATAGGGAAGGTTGTCTGAATTGCTCTTGTGTTTTCCTTGCCTCTCACCCTAATCATTCACAGTTGCAAGTCATTAGCAGCTAACAGTGGTATAGAGCTTACACTGTGTTTGCATCTGCTACACAAAGTCAAAAGTTTGGTATTCAGCAATTCTAATGAGTTCACACCTCATTTGCATCTTCACCATGTTCAGAGAGCTGAATCTTCACTGTAAAAATATAACCGTGTAGCTAGGGAGCTTGAAGGTGAGGAAACTTGTGTATTTGTGCAAAAGAGAAGCTTTATATTCCTCTGAAGGTGATTTATCTGCAGAGAAGGCTTCTAATGTGGCTAAGGTATATTTGTGTTATTGAAATACATTTTAAATTTAGTAAAATGTTGCAATCTATTTTTATATCCAGGGGTGACAATGGAACTTTTATTTGTATGCATTTCTTATACTTCACTTTTAGCATAGTCATTTTTGGCAGGCATTTACATTTTGCAGATAGGTTATAAACTTTCATCACCAGTATTATTTTTAAATTTTTATTTCACAATATTCCATGCTATTGGAGAGAAATGTAACGTATGTGTCACTGACACAGGTAATATGCTTCTGAGATGGCCCAGAGCCACCTCCAATGGAGTGGTGGGTACAGTGAGAGGTGACTGGCAATCATAAATGGACTTTACTGTTGTAAATGTGTATACATCCTGATAATTGTATGGAAAGCATATATACAATTAATTCTGTGGTATTCTTTGGTTTGTATGATCCTTCATTTGTTTGTTGTTTTGGGGGTGGGGGGCACCTACCATTGTGAGTTGTAAGAACAAAAGTGTGTTTAAATGCTTTTCTGTTAAAAAGGTTTACCTTTACATGTGCGTATTGCGCACTGGCGACTGTCAAATGTTCGAAAGACAGTTTTCAAGTTCTGAAAATGTCGAACGGAAGAAGGTTTGAATGTGCAATGAGCGAATGCACAGTGAGAGTCGCTCATTGCACATTCGACATTTAGGGACAGAGCGCACTATAGTGGGGAGTTGGAAATGGTTCCATTCCCCGCTGTAGTGCGATCTCGGAATTAGAATAATAAAGAAGGGGGGTGCAGGGGGGCTTGCCCCCCTGCATTACACGGCATATACTTTTGTTGTCGACATTCATGTTCGAAAAACAGCAAATCGGCTGTTTGATTTGCTGCTTTTCGAACATTAGAAACTGTCGCTTTTTCCAGTTTCGTTTTTACGATGCGAGGATATGACTACTCGCACAAGTGTGATTCGAGGTTTTAAAGGTAAACCGTTAAAAATGTGTAGGCACCCTGATATTTCAGTGGGAATCATAATACATTACATAAGTGGTGTCCTTGGTTTGGACAGTCCTTTGCTTATGTGTGAAGGGGAGATGGGACAAACACATAACATTCAGTTTTACTAAATGAAAAGTATGTTGCCAGTGCTCAATGTTGACAAATGTGTACATAAGCAAGACATTAGTTATGTGATATTTATGTGTTTTATCCTTCTCTGTTTTATATCAGATAGGATTATGGCACCCAAGCCTACAAGTCCACATAAAACCCCTTTCGGTGACTCTGAAAATTAAGTGATAATTCAGGTTTTCAGGCGCCATGGAGCCTTTCTGCTTGAGAGAAGACATGGTTATATGGCTGCCAGAATACAGATGTGGAACCAGTTAGTGAATGGTGTCAATGCAGTAGAAGGCTGCAGTAGGAATTATTAAGTGTATTATCAGGCCACTGATGTGATTTCATCAGTTCGGAACAGTTGGCTATGGGGGGGGTGGCCTGCTACTGAGCCCCCCAACACCAAATGAAGAGTTCCTGTCCACTGTCAGAGATCCAGACAGCCCAGTGATAACTACACACAGTGTGCCTGATGTCGATGCAGATGTGGCTGGGAGGACAAGTGGGTCTCAGGAGCAGCTAACAAGAAAGCTTACATATGGCAAGTTTTGTATACTAAAATATATAATTTGAATAATACTTCCTGGGAATGTTTTTGTACGTATTGATAAGTTAATATAGTTATATGATACAGTTGTTTCCTACTCATGGGTGTGGGTGCATGTGTCAGCCAAGTTTCAGCTATTTCTTGCAGGGCATATAGGGATTGTATATTCATTGTCTCCCTGTGTTATTCCCATTGTGATAGTTAATTGCTGTCCTTTCCTTGCTTCATTTTTTCCGGGACCATCCTTCCTACAAAGTGTGGAGACATCTGCACATGGTAAGCAAATGTTATTAGCTTATTAATGATGATTCTTTAGATATATAAACTATCTGTATGTGTGAGGTGGGTGTAATGAGTGTCTGTATTGCTATACCATTTGTTCGTGTGACCAGTGTTACTTTGTTATTATATAAATTGGTTTAATATTTAGTGTAGTCGTAATTTCATTCCTGTGTTTGTCACTTATTATCACAGGTGATCCTAACAGTGGAGGTGTAGGACTCCTACCACCTGATATAGGAATACTGATAGGCTGTGATGATGAAGCCAAACAGAGGCACAGTGGTGGGATGCAGATGTTAAATCTGCCACTGAGGTTGTGACTCACCCATCCTCTGTATTTCCTTCAGACACAGCCAGTATGCCTATGTATACCCATTCCACTAAGCCCTAAGATATTGGATGGGTTGAGGATGACAGACTTGATCAGGGTAGTGTGGTTATTGTGGCTTCATTGTCGGATGACTCTGGCCATAGCCAAAGTGTAGGCAAAGTGCCATGAAGGAGAGTTGGTATGGGTGTTTGGAGGAGGCCTGTTTTCCACTCTCTTCCTTGTATGTCATTATGTACCACTTGACATATGTTTAGGGCATGCTTAAGGTTCTGGATGTGCGACAGGCTGATGTGCATGACTACCTCTGTCTTGTAGCCAATCCAAGGGATCATATGTATGACACAATAGAACAGGCAATGTCTGTGATGGAACATCTGCTAGGAGGAGAGTAGCATCCATGTGGCCAAAGGTTAGTTTCGTCATCTGCTGTTAGCCAACGTGGCTGTGCCTGATCTCATTCTCATAGTGGCACACCTTCCAGTGCTCCATCAGTGCTTGGGGTGACCACACCCAGACATGTTAGGCCATGGAGTCATGGACCTGGGTGTAGTCATGAGGAGAGCTTGTCCAGCAGACATCACTCATGTTCACTTAGCACCATCACATCTGATCATGGGCATGGACATGCTGGTCAGGGCAACCACAATGAACTGATACCTCTGCCATGTATGGCTCACACCTGTCTGGCATGTCTGGACATAAAGTTAGCACAGAGCTTAACTGTGTTCATGCAGGCACACACACACACACACACAAAACCAAATATTCCATATTGAGTGCTCATACAGACACACACAAATAACAGGTACAGGAGGCATTTGTGAGGTATGCAGGTCATTGTGTCTCATTAGTCATTTCATAATTAGCTACATTTCTGCCTGCCTGTCTTTATCACTCATACACGCTCACTACATTTGTGTCAGCTTTGGGCTCTTGCCCTCCTGAACAACACTATCCAAATGATGATAACTGCACCATCACCTTGTTTCTATCTTTTGGATTCAGGGATACATATGTATTTTTTCTGATGCACAGGGCACATAGCTGAGAGCTTAGTACATATGTGTTGGTGATGTTATTTTGAAAATTGTACTACTTTCTTACAGCCATTTTACTGTTGTGATTAATACCTTGAAATCATTGATATATCAGTGTGGCTTATTACTCCAGTTGTGAGAATGTAGGGATAATTACAGACTTGGGAATGCCTTTTGTAGTGTGTGCATTTTTGATACGTGAGCCTTATTAGCTGATAAACAGCAAAAATCTATTGACATAACTCAGTGCTGTCACATAAGTATGTCATTGCTGGACAACCCACACACTTACTACTTAGATACATTTGCAAGTAACAGTATGCAAGTATCTGCCATTCATTTGTGCTCTTACCCATTTATTTTCCTGTTTCAGGTTCAATACTTACCTTGATAGTCCTGCAGTTACAAGTATTTATAATTTTGAGTCTGACGCTATGTGGGGCAGCCACGGTGGTGCAGCAGTTAGCGTTGCCGCCTCACAGCAAGAAGTTCTCCGGTTTGATCCTCGGCTAGGGTGTCTTCTGTGCGGAGTCTGCATGTCCTCCCTGTGGTCGCGTGGGTTTCCTCTGGGTGCTCCAGTTTCCTCCCACATCCCAAAGAAATGCTGTAGGTGGATTGGACACTCTAAATTGACCCTAGGTGTGAGTGTGTGCGTGTGTGTGCCTTCTGTGGAAGGTTGAGCGCCAGGCTGGCAACTCAACACCATAAAACTCCACTGCCAGTCATGAGCAGACAGGTGATCCACTGTGGTGACCCCTACCCAGGAAAAAGCTGAAAGAAGAAGAAGAAGTCTGACGCTATGTGATCCTAGAAGCACACAGCCATTCATTGGTAAGTAAAGGTTGTCAGCATTGCCTGGCATCAGTTTTACTGTATGTATGTATGTGCATAGCATGAAAGTTGTACCCCTTAGGTGGTGAGCATGTATGCTATCCGTTGCCTCTTGGCCAAGGTGAGAGCATATTGTGCACAGCTACATCTACCTACATCCACAGCGGCTGGTGGTTTCCTGTCTGAGTCCTCACCTGTTTGTGTGGCTGTGGTGACATCATTGCCACTGGTGGTGGAATGTTTGCTTCTTCCCCTTGGTGTTCCTGTTGCAGTGGTTTTCTCATGATAATATTGTGTAGAATAGCACAGACAATGAAAATTTCTAGCATTTCAAATACACACTCTATGATATTTCTTGTTTGAGCGTGTGCCTCATTATAGCATTCCTCCATGGGTATGGGTGGATTTCTGATGGGAGTCATCAGCCATGGTATGAGTGTATAACCTGTGTAGAACAGAGCGTGTGTGTGTGTAACTTTAAGAAGCATTTCCAAGTGTAGGCACGTGCATATAAATAGTGAGCATTTGCAGGCAGCAGTGCCATTTTGATAGAACAGCCAGAGTGTTAACATGTATCACTGTAGTAGTCAATCTGTTTATAAGTTTAAGTTACTAAACCTCAATCCTGATGTGTTTGTGTGTAATAAAGCTGCTTGAACTGAACTCACAACTGTTCATCTGTTTTATACTGACTAGACGAGTGATTCCCTGCATTACCCAGTAAATGGCCTTGGGGGATATCCCCTCTGGAAAACCTCTGGTAGAGCTGAGAGTTGTGCCAGATAAGAGAGTCATGGTAACTGCTGGGGTTGCCAGCACACACTTTCAAGATGATTCCCTTAGCATTACACATGACCTAGCAGTTAATGTAGTGGAAGTCCTTTCTATTTATGTAGACCCTTCCTTGTTCCCCAGGTGGTGGTTTGATCTCAATGTGTGTGCAGTCTATGGTACCCAAGACTTCAGGAAAGTTTGCTATGGGGTAGAAATCCTGCATTATTGTAGCTTTGTTCTCAGGGATGCAAGGAAAATATGCATAGTCACTGGCATGCTGTAGCATAACATTCAGGAATTGATATAGAATCCTGGATACTGATGCCTGTGACACCCCCAGAATGTACCCTGTTGATGTCTGCAAGGTTCCTGTAGCTGAAATTCTAAGTGCTACACATACCATGGTATCCACAGGTGTTGGTGCCCTGCAGTTTGCCCTTGCTCTCAGTTGAGAACGATAGAGAGTGCAGAGTTCCTGTAATGTGTCTCTATTCTCCCTGTAGCACTGTGTTTTTCCACCTCATGTAGACCATGAAAAGTTAAATGGGGTCTAAACACTCTACCTTCTTGCCCAAGGTCTGTTAGCAGCATCAGCAGTATAGACTTAAACCTGTTGCACATACATAGGCAGAAGAGCAGCAGCAGCCCCTAAAATTATTTCCGTGTAGTGTAGTTTTCATGGCTGCATTCCAAAAGGTTTTGGAATTCCAGGACAAAAGCCTATACTGAGTGTACATGATTGCTGTATAGCTTGTTGAGTAGTTCCTCCATCTTGGATTGGTAGATTAACATGCAATTCAGTTGCTTATGCTGTAATTAGCATGCCACAGTGTTTACCATGTAGACGTGCTTACTGAATGCAAATCAGAGAGCCATGCTGCAACATGCACACAGTTTTAGGGAGCCATGGAGGTTTTATTGAATTCAGCTCAATCTCTAAAAACACACACACAGACAGGCAAAATTACACATACACAGAGACAGAAGCACACACACACTGCACTTTTCATCAAGTTTGAGAGAACACATCTTCACATGTTTCCTTCAGAGCAAATGAATGAAAAAACGAAATTGAATAAATAAATGCATAACCACTCTTCCTCCACCTCACTCAAAAAATGCAAGGCACAGCGACTCCCCCCAAATATATTAATTTCCTGGATATACGTTAAGTCAATAATGTCAGTTTCATTAATCTTACGAAAAAAAAAAGTTCCTAATTGACTACATATTGCAGTCAGTGGACTCGCTCTTGCTCACACATGCAGGCACATAGCCACATACACTTTAAACTTTACTTTTTTCAGACTAAAAATTGTCAGCAATTTTCTTTTCAACTGTCTGTTTTGTGGCAACTTAAGATGCTGCTGTGAATTAAAGGTAGCCTTTTTAATCAGGTAATACCTGCACACTAACTCCCTGCTGGAGAACATTTGTTCTCCAGTCAGGATGGTGATGTACAGTTTGCCCATTCTCTAAGATTCTTTACAATTTCAGTAGCATTAGTTTCATCATATTTCTGAAGATTTTAATGTTAAATTCTTTGTTTTCAGTCCACTTAAATGAAGTATCTCTTCTTTCCTTCTTTAAGAGTCCTCTAACTAGACTCACTGTGGGTAAAACGTATCACAGATGAATCGCAAGAATCGTAAGAAGTTCAAGGCGGCTGAATCTTGTGACCATTACGCCTTGGCAGTTACCACCCCAGACTGCACCTCCTCTCTCTAAGAGGTCTAAGCATGTCAAGACCAAGGAGAATTTATGAATATGCATCCAGTTTTGCAGGAAAATCTTGTATTGCATTGTTTTTTCTACAGGGAGAATCTATTGCAGAGGTAATTGAGACACTCTCTCCATTTTGTTTTACTGATTTGCTGAAGCAGGTTTGGCTCTTTTGTTATGGTAATATGGAACTGCTTGATATGTGATGGTACAAGAGAGCCTGAAATACTGGATCCCTGATTGCTTGGAAGACAAGTCAAAGGTCTCTTCTGAGGAGCCTATGAAACACAGAAAAGAGAGACAGTCTTATAGTCTTTTCTGGTAGTTTAGGAATTGTAAGCCTGTGGTTTTCTCTGTTAGGAACTTCTGGGGTATGCCCAACCATTTGATATGTCTGGTGATGGATATCTCAAAGGGTACATTGTATTTTGTAATTGGTCCAATCAGTGCTGAATACAAGGGGGCAGTAACCTTTTTAAATCTAAATATTCCCTTGGCAATCAACTGTACTAAGTAGAATTATTTCTTGTCGACTGTTGATATGTAGTGGTCAAAGGAAAGGAAGTTATCAGCCCAGGTTCCCAGGTCTCCAACTACATTTTCATTTGGAAATTAGGTGTTGTTAATGCTATATGCTGGGGGATGGATTATCTGCCAAATGTGACAATGTTAATTTTTTTATCATTTTATTTTAGTCAAATTTCAACATAGCAAATATTTGTAAGTATAAGTTCCCTACATGGAGCGCTTCTGTGTTGGAGGGGATTTGACAGTGACATTCAATTTACAGTTATCTGTAAGTTTGGTTAACCATAAGTCTTTCAGTGTACGGGTCAGAGAAGTAAATACAGTACATGTTCTCTGATGCTATGCCTGCCACTCCTGCACTGTGTGAGTTCTGTCTTACAGCCAATTTGCTGTCCATCTTATCATATAAGGGTCTATTTGTAACACAAATCTGTATCTGTCATACCATCTGGTGTCGATATGGTAATACAGGTTTAGGTCTCTAGTGTTTGCTTTACCACTGGTTCTATTTAGGTGGAGTTCAAAGAGTGGTCATTTATAGTATGGAAGACTAAGCAGATATTACCCCTCAGGACTCCATATGACACTGACTGACTACAGGTCTTTTGGTCTGTGACAGTAGCTAAGGGTGCTGTGAACTGAGATCTTTTTTACTGAGGAAATGTTGAGTTCTTGCAAGCTGGTTTAGGTGCTTAATGATGTACATGTCAGAGGGTGCATTACATTCAGTGGTTGCAATAATAAAAGATAAATAATATGGGACTATAACTTAGTTTAACCTTTAGGAGATACCATGTAGGATAATTTGTACAAAGTAGAAAGATTTTTCTAATCATCACAAAGACATCACAGCCAAAGGAGATGTCCCTGATGACAGTGAGGAATGTTATCTGTATGGTAAGGAGTCATGATGCTAGAATTACCAAAGAAAACTATGCTACATTTACTTAAATTGAGCGATAAGCTAGTGATTAATATACCAAATATTAGTTTGGTCTGGCCTGGCCTTTGCTGGAGAATTTGAGTATTAGAATGGTGTTAGATAACCACTTCAAGCCTTCAGTCATCAGCAAACTTGGTTAGCCATAGTACCTTGATATTGGCTTTTATGTCACAGAAATATATACCAAAGAGGAGGGGAAATAGTTTGGACCCAACTTCAAATACCTGGTCTTACAACCACTACAACATTGCAGCACTATTTGGAAGTTAAAACTTTATACTTCTGCTTTTGGATAAATCATTTGGGATAACTGTATCTTTTACCAGATTTTGGTATAGGACATTCATCTGTCCATGGTATATAATAAAGCTGAGTTGTTTTCAAGATGTATGGCACCACTAATTCTGAAAATGGTAAACAAAATGTAAATGGAGTAATATCTGGCTTTATGGCTTTACTTTCTTAAGCTTGAGTAATGCACTCAGCACTTGCTCTAGTGTTGATAGTGCATCTATCAAGTGAACATTTTCATTTGAAAGCTTTCCAGAACCCAATTGATTTTTCCATTTTGTAATGGAAAGTTGGTTCTATGGGTAATGTGACACAAGGTGATAGTACCTGTGATAGGTACAGATGTTCCCCTCACACATTTCCCTGGGACTGAAGGTATGGCAGTCCTCATACCTCTCACCCTGGAAACATCAAAAATCTGGACAAAGGCCCATGAAAAATAGGTACAAATCTGTATGTAGATTTAAAATACGTGACTTTAACTGTTCTCATTGCAGGCAGCAAAAAGTATTTAAAATATGCAACTGTTCTTCTGTAAGCAAGCTCCCCTTACACACAGTTAACTTCCCTTACTTTAACACACACACACACACACACACACACACACACACACACACACACACACCTCATTTCCATTGAACCTGGCAAAAGAGCTAAAGTGCTTCAACAGTACATGTGGACCGGAAGAAAACAAGTATTTGCATTGGAGTAAATGGCTATCTCGTAAAGTTCACATAATCTTTGTCAAGTGAAAACATCAAAAAGCTTGGCACAATAAAACACTTGTACTTGTCTCATTTCCAGCACATACAAAATGCAGCAATAATTCCAACACAAATTCAGCTTCAAACCTGCAAAGCACAATGGAGTTACCGAGCACACCTGGCAAAAGCATTCCAGTGCAAATGAAAGAAAACAAGACCATTCTTAAAGAAGAAAAAAGAGCTAAAGTGCTTTACACAAACGTGGACTGGAAGAAAACCATACTTAAGTCCAAGCAGCACACACATGGACTGGAAGAAAAACATTCTTAAGTCCAAGCAATACCATTCCTAAAGAAGACGAAACAAACAGCTAAAGTTCTTCAGAAACAGCTAAAGTGCCTCAATAGTAGACTCAGACTGGAAGAAAAGTTCTTAAAGAATAAGAAGAAACAGCTAAAGTGCTTCAATAGTCTCTTTCGTTTTTTCTGTTTTTTTATTTTTACTTTTGTTACCTGGAGGAGCTGGGAAACTACTGCTGCACTGTGAAAACGGTTGGGACAAGGTAGCCTTGCTGACTGTCACTATATCTCTAAACTAATTGGAGATTAAAAAAACACTGTTGCTGCTCAGAGCTGTAGTCCAGTCCCAACCCTCTCTAACTCTGGAATTTGAAAGAGGCTTACTTACTGTAAACTGTCCAAGATACACGCATGTTACTACTGCCCATAAACATAAAGTACAGTGAGTCAATCAGTAGTCACACCCCTTGAACCCCCAGCTGAATTCCGACAGGCTGGCAGGCTGCTCACGAAGCTGACATCATTCCACACACCTCTGCACATGATGATGTCAGCAGGAACTTGCCGAGGGAAAAAAATGAAAAAAAAAAAGGCCAGGAAATTCGGGAATAAAGAGGGCCAATCGAGAATTTCTGACTCCCATTATTTGGACCTCAAAATCGGTAAATGCTGAGGAGTTCTGTACAGTTGAGAGGTATGGCAATCACTAAATCCTGGTATGGGGGGGGGGTCTAAGTACTTGTACCATGTCTCAGTAGCAAGAGAAAAAATGTGTATGTTCTAACTGCAGGTTGGTGTCAGATTTGAGCATCTTTCTGTTTAGACTCCTAGCAATGACTACTGCCACCTTGATATTTTCCTAATTTGAATTTACTATGCAGGAATATCCAGAAAGACTTTGCATAATAAAAAGCAACCATGGTGACAGGAAATGTTTTTGCTGGTATGCTAAAGTCTTATTTATTATTTCATCTGAGGATCACAGATGCTGGACCCCTTTGCATGACCCCAGCTTCTTGTTGAAACCTGTAATCATTTCTTGGTGTTTAAGTATCACTGAGGGTGAGGGCAGGATTCTGCTCAAGACAAGTTTTTTTCCTGCTTTCACCAGTGCATAGTAAGATTCATCATGACTCTCTGCATGTCCCTTTTGATGGTGTGCCTCAAGTCATTCTTTCTTAGACAAACTTGTAGCAGGACATAATCATACTTGTTGGGATTAAGCACCCTTAAAGCCCATGTGATATCACAAATCCTGGCACCTGACAAATTGCTTACTGCCACCCTCTTCTTGAACATTCTGGTGACTGTGAAGATGGTGTACCTAACTGTGGAATTTCCAATGGTTAGAACATTTCCCTCAGCAGAATCAGATTTTGTCTGCCTTATGGGTATAGGTTGGCCACCCGAGTGACTCTTGTGTGAGTTATGTGTAATTGTGATGACAGTGAATGGTGTATGTTTATGGTGTGTCTTTAAGTGTGACTTAGGGGCTGCAGTCTGCAATCTCTTGGACCAGACAGCAGGACGCTTTAGGCATTTTATTTCTTGACAGCCATGACAAAAAATTAACATATATTGAGTTCCTTTGTCTGGTCTGCTGTAAATTGGGTATAGCGCTTGCCAGTAAGGGGGGTGTATTTGAGATTTGCCTCCAGTTTAAACAAGAAAATGCTTCTCCCACAGATTATCTGGCATACGTAATGGACAATTGATAAGCATGCAGCAGTTGCTACATTGCCATAGAACATCAACTTTGATCAGGATAGACACTGTAGGAGAAATCAGCCAGTTGAATAATGCTACCAGTGACTGAGAGTTTGGGATTCAAGTCATTGCGACTTTAGGTAGAATGAAGATTTTAAGAGATCTGTTAATGTTTATGTGATGCTTACAATGAGGCCAAAGAGTGAATGTGAGTCTACTAAAGTTAATACATGGGTTTCAAGGGTGAAGTAGGTTTGCAAGTTAGATGAAAGAAGTACTAGTGGTTGAAAGCAGAGAAGAGATTTTCTAAATACTTTTATTAAGTTATTACTTTAGACACAGGGATACTTACATTAATAAAAAAGAAAACAAACTATATTAACATTTCTCCATTTACACACATAATACATTATCTTTCTTTATAACAATTGTCTTGCAGTCCAGCATTACATAAATTGCACAATTCCTGCCTATCCTTAACCTAACTCCTCCTCCTCCTGAACATTATTCTGCATGTATTGTTCCCACAAATTCTTTTTATTTCTAAGTAGTTTGCTTCTTCACTTTTCTAAAGATCCCTCTTCCAATTATTTTAGCTCTTTCGCAATAGTTAGTGCTTCAAATAAAGTTGGTTTAGATTTTGATTTCCATTTTATAGTAATGGCTTTTTTGTCAGCCAGCAGAATTAAAGTTAGTACCTTACTTTGTCTAGGTAATTCATATCCTGTGTCCCACCTCAAAAGAATCATGTCCTTAGTTACAGCCATTTGCTCCGCCAATACTTCTGAGACAGTATTCTGTATGTTTTATTTTAAATCTGCCAGCACATTACTCTGCCAAGGAACATGTTTTTAGTTTCCTGTTTCTTCCCTATCACACATCCAATGTTTGCTATCTACCTGAGGAAAAATTTTTTGATGTTTGTTTGGGTTTAAAAATATCTATGCAAACAGTTCCCAGGCAAAAATCCTAAATATTCTGGACTTTGTTGCATATCAAAAGCCATACAGATGTCCTTTCATTGTTCCATTGTAAATTGTTTTTCCAGTCTCTTTCCAGTCTTTTCTAACGGCCTCTGATTGAGTCTTATAGTTACTGTGCAGTATTTTAAATGCCCTACTAATTATCATAGGATCATAGGAGATTACTGGCCTATCGACCTGGAGGTCATTTTAAGCCTAGCTATTTCATCCCAATGTAATACTAAAGAAATGCCAGTCAATACCGAAGATTGCATGTAGTGATGCTAGTCCATGTCCAGGAGGGTTGTGGGCTCTGTCCCTGGTTGTCCCCTTTGTAACAGCAGCTCCTCTTCTAGATTCGACTAAAAACTCTTATCAGAGCAGGTATTTCACTTAAGACTCCCCTATCCCTTTCACTTTGCCTGTACTCTAATATCAATCCTTGATAGGGAAGGGAGTCTCTAACCTACAGTCTGAACTTCCTCTTGGTCTCATCCCATTCTGTTACATTTCCCTCTCTAGTTATTTGCTCCCAATACATTGCTTATTTTCTGTACCCCTGCTTGCAGTCATCCCTATTGGCAAAATCTCCTTTCTCCATTCCTGCATTGGCTTAGTACTTAAAATACTTTCTGCAACTTTGTAAATATAATATTCCATATGGCAGTTATTTCCCTTAAGGATCTAGATCAAAAATCCTATTCTCTCCTTATTTCTGGAAGTTTCTTCCCCCTTCATCATCATTATTATCTTTTACCACTGTGAATTATAAGCTTCTGCTAGTGTTATGTATACAAGTCTGAATTGTGTAGCTTTAAAATATCCATTTAAATAAGGTAATCCTAAACCACATTGTCTTGTTGGTAGGATCACATTGTTCTACTTCACTCTTGTCCACTTTGTCTTCCAAATAAATTCCTTCAGCTCTTTAATTATTGTCCACAGCTACTTCTCTGATTTATACAAATATGCCTGACCTGTAAATAAAACTAAAGGAACTAAACCATTTTCTCTGCTTGTGGCTTCCTATTCAAACAAATAAAGAAGAGCTTCTACTTTCTCAGCTTTTGTATTATTTTCTGGTTAGTCTTTTCCCACATATCCTTAGCTTCCATAACAGAAGTGTTTTTAATCTATGCCGTGGTGGTACTGTGGTAGCATTGTTACCTCACAACAAGAGGTTCTCCCGTTCGATTCTTGGCTTGGAGGTGCCTTCTGTGTGGTGTCTGCATGTCCATCCCGCGGTTGGGTAGCATTCGAAAGACATGCGTGCGTAAATGGGCGTGCCTTCGTTGAAGGTTGGCACCTCGGCGTTTCATAAAAATCTACTGCCAATCATTAGCGGACTGGAGTTCCGCTGTGGCGACCCCTTACCGGGAAAAAGCTGAAAGACAAACAACAACAACAAAACTCTTTTAAGTACTTCATCTTGTCATGTCTGTATAAGTATGGATATTGTTGAGCTAAGTCATGAGTGGGCGCATGGTTTATGGCTATGACCTTTGTTTTAGCTTCATTCATTTTATATTTGAAACTATCTGAAAATGTTCCACAACACTGAGATGTCCTTTTCTTGATTTATCAAGTGCAAAATAATATCATCTGCTAATAAAGCCAACTTTTCTTGATTACCATACCAGATGTATCCTTTAATTTCTGAGACTCTTATTTTCTTTGCCAGTGGCTCTGAATAGAAAGCAATAACAAAGGGGAAAGAAGATACCCCCTGCCCGGTTCCTGTGTTCAAACACAACTAATCGGAGAACCCTCCAGTCCTTCATAATACCACCTGCTTAACCTTATCATCGTTACAGGGAATGCAAATGATTACAGGAGAGCAGAGTTTGGGGAAGTTATTGGTAGGAATTAGCCCAAGATGCTAGTGTTTTAACAGACGAGACTAGTCGTCTGCTGGAGAATGTTAAGTAGGTCTCTAACGTAGATGTCAGAAGTATTAATGACTGGAGAGAGATTAGAAGTTGGTGAAGAATAGTATAAGCACTAGTATATGGACTGAGACTAGACTACTAGTGATAAGAAGAAGGTTTACAAGAGGAAACTTAGGGATAGTGATATGTTATGCTATGAGAAACTGAGGCAGTTTTCCAAGACTAACTGTAAGGACTATATTGCCTTAGTATTCACAGCTGAACACAAATAATTTTACAAACCAGAATTTCTGATATTATCAGAGCCTCTTGGACTCTCCTCAAGGAAGTGTTTCTACACTAAGCTCTATAGGTTTGGGTCCTGAAAAAATGTGGCAACCCCTTTACACAGTGCAGTTTGCATACAAGTCACACTAAAAAAAAAACCTCTAAAGCTGAGAGAGAGCTGCTAGATACTAGCATGTAACTGAAAACAATAGAAAGGAAACTTGCACCATGCAACTGCTATGGAAAAGGGATACTTTGGTATGGTAGGACACTTGTATGGATTCCCCTGCAGCAGGAGTGTGCATTATGAAAAGCAACTAGGTGATTCAGAGGTCACAATAGCAGTAACAGGCAGTGAGCTACAACAACAGGGATATGCAACTATATACAAGCAGGCTCAGGTGCCACTGCAATAACAGTAATCAGTGAGTAGTGAGCAGGAGTACATAGATGAGACACAGGTGGGCTCAGGCACTACAACAGTAACAGTAAACAGTGAGTAGTAAGCAAGAGTATGCAGACGAGACACAGGTGGGCTCAGACACCAGAGCAATAACAGTAATCAGTGAATAGTAAGCAGGAGTGTGCAGACGAGACACAGGTGGGCTCTGGCACCCAAACAGTAACAGTAAACAGTGAGTAGTGAGTAGGAGTGTGCAGATGCGACACAAGTGGGCTCAGGCACCACAACAGTAACAGTAAACAGTGAGTAGTAAGCAGGAGTGTGCAGACAAGACACAGGTGGGCTCAGACACCAGAGCAATAACAGTAATCAGTGAATAGTAAGCAGGAGTGTGCAGACGAGACACAGGTGGGCTCAGGCACCACAACAGTAACAGTAAACAGTGAGTAGTAAGCAGGAGTGTGCAGACGAGACACAGGTGGGCTCAGGCACCAGAGCAGTAACAGTAAACAGTGAGTAGTAAGCAGGAGTGTGCAGACAAGACACAGGTGGGCTCAGACACCACAGCAATAACAGTAAACAGTGAGTAGTAAGCAGGAGTGTGCAGATGTGACACAGGTGGGCTCAGGCATCACAGCAATAACAGTAAACAGTGAGTAGTAAGCAGGAGTGTGCAGACGAGACACAGGTGGGCTCAGTCACCAGAGTAATAACAGTAATCAGTGAATAGTAAGCAGGAGTGTGCAGACAAGACACAGGTGGGCTCAGGCACAACAACAATAACATTAAACAGTGAGTAGTAAGTAGGAGTAAGCAAATGAGACTATATCTTTCAACCTCTTAGATCAAGAAATCTGGACAAATCCATTAATAATGGGGGGACAAAGGCCCCAAAATAGGGATCATTTTTAAATATTGCTCTTATAAATGTAGAAAGTTGGTAGAACAACAGGTTTTGCATTAACATGAATTTTCTGAAGGATATGAAGCCTGAAACTCAAATGTCTGTCAATGTTTTCTGACTTGAATTCTCACTGATTTGCCAAAGATCATTCATAGAAAACAAAATTCTATGAGGAACAGACTGAAAATATGAAGGAAAAATCTGGACATTCTGCAAAAATCTGGACAGTTGAGAGGTATGGATGAGACACAGGTGGGCTCAGGTGCCATCACAATAACAGTAAACAGTGAGTAGTGAGCAGGAATGCGCAGCGAAGACACAGGTGAGCTCAGGTGCCACCACAAGAACAGTAAATGATGAGTAGTAAGTAGGAGTGCAGACGAGACACAGGTGAGCTCAGGCACCACAGCAATAACAGTAAACAGTGAGTAGTAAGCAGGAGTGTGCAGACAAGACACAAGTGGGCTCAGGTGTCATCAGAATAATAGTAAACAGTGAGTAGAAAGCTAGACTGTGCAGATGAGACACAGGTGGGCTCAGGCACCACAGTAACAAGAGATTCAAGACAGCGAGTTACATTGTAGAAATATGAAATAACAAGATGGCTAGCTGACATACCAGAGTAGAGTAATGTACAAGACTATTTGACAACCGAAGGGTATGGCACCACAGTGGTGATTCTAAGCAATGTGATGCACCGAAGCAGCAAAAAACAAATTGCCTGAGAATGCTACAACAGCAGAAAGAATGTAAGTGACGTAATGTTTGGATATGTTTAACTTGATTGGAAACTTGTGGGACAGCTATGTGCAACCCATTATCTACATTTGAGGTGGTAAACAGACCACACTCCACACCCAGAACAACAGTTATGCTTAACCTTGCATCACAGCGTAGCACTGGAAACTGTACAGGAGGTGCAAGCAAAAACGAGCACTATGTGTTTGTGTGGATTACCTTAGCCCTTACACATCTACATTACCCAACAAAGCAAATTCTCAGTATAAATCTACCCCTTTGCCCTTACTGCCACTTCTACTGTCTCTTCACACCCTTGTGACAAATGTTTATCCCCAGCAAAATTTCATCTCATATACACTGGCTTCTACATGTAGCTCAACTTCAGTACACCTTCCTTTAGCTGTATATCAGCTAACAAATATACGTATTACTCGCATATTCCTCATCTCCTCTCTGCTTTGTACACTTATCTCCCACATCTCCTATCTCATATTATCCTACCCATAAATGTAATATTTTAAATTACATATTAAATCTCACTGTGTATAGTTTGTTATGAACTAATATGTAATGACCCTATATTTTACCGAGTGTAGATTTCCTGTAGTATAATTGCCTCACGATGTATGTCATGTTGTAACTTTACTGATTGTAGATTTTCTGTAGTATAATTGCCTCTCGATGTATGTCATGTTGTAACTTTACTGATTGTAGATTTCCTGTAGTATAATTGCCTCTCGATGTATGTCATGTTGTAACTTTACTGATTGTAGATTTCCTGTAGTATAATTGCCTCTCGATGTATGTCATGTTGTAACTTTACTGATTGTAGATTTTCTGTAGTATAATTGCCTCTCGATGTATGTCATGTTGTAACTTTACTGATTGTAGATTTTCTGTAGTATAATTGCCTCGATGTATGTCATGTTGTAACTTTACTGAGTGTAGATTTCCTGTAGTATAATTGCCTCTTGATGTATGTCATGTTGTAACTTTACTGATTGTAGATTTTCTGTAGTATAATTGCCTCTCGATGTATGTCATGTTGTAACTTTACTGACTGTAGATTTTCTGTAGTATAATTGCCTCTCGATGTATGTCATGTTGTAACTTTACTGATTGTAGATTTTCTGTAGTATAATTGCCTCTCGATGTATGTCATGTTGTAACTTTACTGATTGTAGATTTCCTGTAGTATAATTGCCTCTTGATGTATGTCATGTTGTAACTTTACTGATTGTAGATTCCTGTAGTATAATTGCCTCTCGATGTATGTCATGTTGTAACTTTACTGATTGTAGATTTTCTGTAGAATAATTGCCTCTCGATGTATGTCATGTTGTAACTTTACTGATTGTAGATTTTCTGTAGTATAATTGCCTCTTGATGTATGTCATGTTGTAACTTTAAGCCTTACCCTTTTCTCTGTTGTTTGAAACTGTTTATTTTTGTAAATGGAACTTTTTCCCTCTTGAGGTCTCCTAAAAAAGGGCTTCCGCAGTCCAGTGAGGGCTACCTTGGTCAACAAAATCAATAAATAAATAGCCTTGGAAATTGGAAGGCAACAACTGCAGAAACCACTAGCAAAAAGGCAGTTATATGCAACCTTACACCTCAAGATTGCACTCTAAGAGAAGAACAAGCCAGAGTAATACAGGAGAACAAGTAAAGTGGAAGATTGACAGTCTAGGCGGGGAGTCTCTGCTGGACAAGCAACTGTGTGCACCCTAGCAACTCAGTTTTTGGCAATAAATCGGGCCAGAGCATCAGCTTAAATGAATATAGTACAATGGAAATGCGCAGCTGCCCATTCTGTGGTTTGCATAGTAGTCCCCACATTATATGGGATTATGTTTATGTTGCACAGGTCACAGTCAGTAGAGTGTTATCATAACTTGATGCAGTCCAGGTAAATAAAGGACAAGGCTCACAACCACTCACAATTAAAAAATAAATAAATAAAACTGGCTGAAGGTATACTTCTATATATAAAAAATAGTTTGTTGGATGAATCAAAAAAGGACTGAGTTTGTATTGTCCATAAACTGCAGCAAGTTGTGAAATGGAAATCAAAAAGTAAGTTAACTGTGCCTAGGAGTAGCCACGGTACAGTAAGTGACTAAATCCTTTACACAAACAGGAAGAAGAAATGTTACAAATTTTTAAGCCAGTGTTCACATGTTATTGACAAAGTATGTGCAGCATGCTTTCAAATGTAGTTTTACAAGGGAACATGACTCATGACGAAAGGAGTCTGAGCACTTGTTAGTAAAGCACTGAGCTAAAGTTATGTGTGGCTCATGGCTCTTCATTTACTAAGGCATACTGTTAAACATATTATGGTAAAACCTCAATCAGAAATTTAACTTGTTAGACTCAATACAATGTCAGTAATTACTGTTCATAGGAGAATACTAGGCTATCGACCTAGCCATTTCAATCCAATGTAATACCGTACAGGTACTAGTCAATACCCAAGATTGCATTTAGTGATGACTGCCCATGTCCAAGAGGGTTGTGGGCACTATCCCCGGTCCAAATTTACTGTGCACCATCCACTCATCCAGTTTCCTCTTGAACAGTGCCATAGAGGTGCTCTGTTTCACATGAATTGGTAGCCTGTTCCAAAGATGTGATAGTCACTGGGAGATAATTCTGTCCCTCCAGCATATCGTATTTAAGTTGCAGGCCATATTTAAGTCCATGGAATGGGTAGCCTAGACCCATTTGATTTATGGATTTGCAGTAAGTTCATTAGGTTTTGGTCTTGGCTAGCTCTGTAGGCCAGGCTTAATAAGTCTTCCCTAAGAATTCTATATGATACAGAGTATAGTGACAGAGATTTTAGTTGGGTCATGTATGGTACTTGCTGGAGGCCCTTGATCGTCTTTGTTAGAAACCTCTGAGGTCTCTCTAATTGCTGTAGGTGCTTAGTACGGTATATACTGAATGAGGCATTAAACTTAGTTATGGGCCAAATAAATGCCAAGTATGGTGGGGTTATAACTTCTTTTGCTCTCGAGGTGATGCCATTACTAATCAAGTGAGCTAAGTGGAAAGCCTTCTTTACTATGGTAGACACGTGGTGGTTGAAGTTAAGGTTGTGGTCAACCTGTGATCCCAGGTCCCTTACCACTCATTGGGTCCTTAGGGTATTGTTATTGATTTGATAGTGTGAAGGGACATTGTTTGTGCCAAAGGAAATAATGATGTATTTTTTTGCAATCAGGTTTGAGACTGTGACTAATACACCAGTCACTGGTCTGTGTGAGACCATCCTGGAGTATACTGACATAATTTGGAGATTTAAGGATTGCACATAGTTTGCAGTCGTCTGCAAACTTAGACAGCCAAAACCCTTTAGTTTTGATCTGAACTTCTGAGAAGTATATACTAAAGAGGAGGGTGCCCAGCACTGACCCCTGTGGCACCCCACTGGTAACAGGTCTACTGGTTCATGTGGAGTGACCCACTTTGATAGTGTGTGTCTGGTTTGTGAGCCAGTTGGCAACTCATTTTACAAAAAAGGGGTTTACTTTCAGTTTGCTAAGTTTATCAGTAATGCCTGAATGTGGGATTGTGTCAAAAGCCTTTGCCAAGTCAAGGTTTTCTGTGTGCACAGAGTTGCTCTCATCAATGGCCTTGATCACACTTTCAAAGAAATCCACCAGATTTAACAGGCAGGAACCACCATTCATGAAGCCGAATTGGGTAGGATCCAGGGTTTGAGGGTCACCTATGTCTTTATTTATGAGGTTCATAATGATACGTTCCATGGCCTTATGGATGAAGCTAGTCAGACTTATGGGTCTGTAATTCCCCGGGTCTGTTGCTAGGCTACCTTTGTGGAGTGGAATAACTGTAGCTGTTCTACATTCTGCAGGGACAAAGCCTGTGGTTAGGCTGTGATTGAAAAAAGGTACTTAGTGGTGATGCTAGTTCATGTTTTAGCCTGTTTAGAAGACATCCTGGGATGTCATCTGGTCCCACAGAGGCTGTGTTCTTTGCCTTGGACAGGGCTTTGAGGACCTGCTCTTCAGATATGTAAGGTGGGGGTGGGGGTTGGGGAAGGGTTTGTTGTAAGTTAGGAGAAAGTAAGGGATTAAAATTTTTGCTAAACCTATCCACCAGCAGGCTCCCTCTGTTGGGTCAGTGTGTGTGATACCATCGACCACCATTTCTGCACATGCTTGGATCCTACCCTTTAGGTTATGTACATAGCTATAAAAGGCCTTACAGTTATTATTGCAGTACTTGCTAGGTTTCTCTCGACAAGTTGTTTTATTGCTTGTTAAGGCGAAGAGGGTGCTTTTCCATTGTCGGGTCCTTGTCTTTGTTTTCTTAGACAGCAACTTTTTGTATTTATTGTAGAGTTTGTTGATGCTGGAAATCCTCCATGGCAGCTTGATTTTACTTGGGACCCTGGCTTTGATTCTATCTGGTACAGCTGAGTTTATACACTTATGCAAGTGATTGTACAGGGCTTTAGTGTAAGCTTTGGCGTAGTTACCACTTTCAGCTTGGGGTTGGGCTTGGAATGCATTTATACCTTCACGTATGAGGATATAGTTTGCATTGGTGAAGTTTTTTAGTCTGATTTCACACTTTTTGAGTTCTGGTGTTAGTGTCAGTTCGAAGGTCACTGATTTGTGGTCAGTTTTAACTAATGAGGGTCCAACAGTTGCAGCAGTGCACTTCTTTGACATGTTGGTGAGGACCAGATCTAGAATGTTTGTTTCTCTTGTTGGGGTATGGACAATTTGCTCCAGGACATTTGAATTCACAAAGTCAAGGAACTTTTGTGCTAGGGAGTTTGGGCTAGAGTAGGTTTCCCAATTGATGGTGGATAATATAAATCCCCCATAACCAGTGTGTTCGGTAAAAGTTGGATTGCCTTCAGTTTGGTTAAGTCAGCTTCATGGGTATCATGACCCATGGAGAGGGTCTATAACTAGCTAGGACTTGAATGGGAGTCTTACCCACCGTAACCTGAACCTGAAGTAACTCCATGTAGTTGTCCAGTATATAGTCTAGCTCAGTGCTTTACTAACAAGTGCCCAAACCCTTTGTGTCATGGTTCACGTTAACTCATAACACTGCTTTTAAAGGTGTGCTATACATACTTTGTCAATAACCTGTGTGTGCTATCTTAAAAATTAGTAGCATTTCGCCTTTACTTTTTGTGTAAAAGAGTTACTCGCTTCTTGTGTTTTGGCTATACCAAGGCACAAGTAACTTACTTTCTGATTTAGATTTCTCCACTTGCAGCAAACTGTAATTAGTCTTTGTAACATATACTTTGTAGCATACCTTGTGAGAAGTCTATTCTTCCCCATGAACAAGCTCTAGTTTGCTATTGTTCTGAATTAAAGGGAATTCAAAGTCTTACACAAATGAAATATTATTCCTCATTTACATCTCTTTTGCCTTCCTGTTCTGCATATAGCTTTCCAAATAGGATTATACATGCAAATATGCCGTTTTACTTGCTTGTAGAGGCTCCTGCTGTCCCTGAAATTGCTGCCAGCCTTCTAAAATGGGTAAACTGCTGTATCTGCCAGCTTAGTCTGACCTCTTTTAAGCCCAGTAATTCAACTACATGTTCCAACATGTCTGCATAGCAGCATGGCTTTGTACTTCAGGGACCATTACTTACAAGGTTATAATTTCTTTCTGCTATTTCTGATGCAGTGTTTTAAATTTAAGAACAAAAAATATATAGAATTAATTTGCTTATGTGTCACGCACACATTCTCCACTAAAATATCTCAAAAGGCAGGGCTGTTGAATGACTGTTGTCAAAAGGCAGGGTTGTGTACGCCTGTCTTTCAGTTTGGAAGCTCCCAAAATAACAGAAAGGTTATCCCAGGATAATAAAGCACCCAGAAGATGTAATTATAACACAAGTGGAGTGGTTTACATTGCATGCTGCTGGACATGTGATGCCTACTATATAGGTAAAACTTAGAGAAGACTCCAACAAAGGATATATGAACATGTATATAGTATAAAGAGACATGATAGTAAAAGTGCTCAATTTGAAAACATTGATATGCTCCCAGTTTAAGAAGTTTGAGTTTATTACTGTTGAGAAACTCTTAAAATCAGTGAGGAGTTGGTAATTGGGAAGACAGACTTGAATATAAGGAATTGTTGCAGTAGTTGAGACTGAATGCCAATATATTCCCAGGACTGAATGATTTTGTTTGCATTTTCAGTGTTCTAAAATTAAGAGCTGCAAAATTATAATTGTATATTTGAACATTTGCAAGAATTTTGATAATTTCAATCATTAGGTTTTTTAATGTGTTTATTTGCTTGGTCATTATGACATTACTTTTCATTGGATATTTTAGGAAGTGTGAAGGTTGTACATTTGTTAATCTGAAGAAGTCCATATAAGTGAGAAGACAAAAATCATTCAATAAACTTGTGTTTGTTTTATGTGACGACAGTGTCATTATTTTAGAATTTGGCTCATATAAGTTACCTGGAAGTCACAGTGTTTCACCTTTGAGTAATGTCCTCTGCATATTAGCCAATAATAAAGTATTTCAGATCAGGACAGAAAAATCTGTCACTGTATATCACATAAACAAGTTAAGTAGGAGTGACGACCTAAAAGCTTTGTTTAGAAATGTTGTTGTAAACATAACATTTTCAGTGGGACATTTAATAGGGTAAGTTAATGCACTTGTTGCTATGGGCTGGACTGTGTGACTCAAGAACGACACAGAATAAGGAAGTCCTACTTTTCCTCAAGGACATTATGTACAGTAATTTAATATTGTTAGCAATATTCAGTCTGTTCATCAAATTGTAGGAAAATGAAGTGGTATCCCTGAACTGGGGGAAGCATAAACGACCGATCTAATGTCATAGTTTTTTTCAAACTCAGCAGAGGTTTTGCTTGAGTTCTGAAAGTACATGATTCCTTCATCAGAACTAATGTCATGTTGTCTAAAGGCTTGTGCAGATTGCATTGTGAAACCTATGTCTGTGTAATAAAGGTTTTTCACATCACCTTTTTGTTACAGTGCTTTCTATTAGCCAATTGACATGACATTTATCTATTGTTTTATTTTTAACTGGAGAGAGGCAAATGTAATTCATCTTCATGAGAGTGGGAGCAGAAGAAAAGCAAGAAACCATAGATCACTGAAGAAGGAAATATTAATGGGTCTGCACATATATTTAGACTCAACAGCTCATTCAAATACATTTATTTTTAGAGAGACAGAGAGAGAGAGAGAGAGAGAGAGAGAGAGAGAGACTTCAGACAGCCACGGAGGAATGTTGTACCCTGCCTATGTTCCATCTCCTGATACCCCTACTTGTGTTCCATCTTCCACCAGCTGTATTGTGAAGGTATATTACAAATAGTGTTCTGAGGGTTTAGATTTAGCCCATCTGGACTGCAGTCCACAATATTCTGAACACAGGCAGTGGGGTGTTTTCTATTTTATTCCTAACCCAACCTCTTTGGTTGCTGACATGAATAGTCATGTCGCTGTGAGGGTCTCCTTGACTCTATTCCTATACAATAATGTTCCAGTGCCCTTCTATTGAGGACAGTCACTGGCCTGGGAGTGCCAAATCAATCTCCTTGGCTCCTGGCTGCATCAGTTCCACCCACAAACATTTGTTGGTGGTAGACAGCCATCCTGATTACCAATCCTTCCACACAGGATGGGTAAGCCAATACCAGACACTCATCTCATTAATTAATTAATTCATGAGGACGCACTTTAGACAGTTTAAAGTTGCTGTCAGCCATATCCAATCCTGGCACTCTGTGGGCACAAAGCAGAGAAAGTAATCCTGACCAGCTTACCAGTCTGTCATCAGATATACACATAAAGAATCACTCCCACATCCTTGGTAATTTGAAGGACTATCAATTCATATATGAGATGTTTTGGTAATGTGGAAATAAATCAAAGCACCTTACAATACTCACACAAACTCTACATGAGAGACACCACAGTGGGAAGCCAAATTAGAGACCCAAGTGCTGTGAGGCAGCTATGCTAACCCCTGTATCACTATCTCACCCCACATTTGATATAGTACATACACATAATTAAAAAAAATTGGACAGTATTAGAATGGGTTATAAGGTGGTAGAAAGTGTGCACAGGTAATTGCTTGATAAAACAGAGAAGGTAATAACAAACAGAGTCTTGATTTAAAAAAGGGGATTTACTACTAAGGTTATACAGAGGATAGCATTAGGACTTATCCAATGTCTACACAGGTAATTTTACAAAGAGACTAGGAGGTGAAACATGTAATTTTAAAACTGATACAAAGATCTGCTACAGATCTGATCCAGGCAGCAGTTTAGGCAGGTTAAAATGCATGTTGGTGAGGCAGGAGGAAATGTAATGTGTGTGACAGTTTAGATTTTTGGTACCTTTTTATTTTGCTTCATACACTGACTGACCATATCCACGACCATAGCTATGCCTATTCATTTATGGTACAAGACAAGAGCTCACTACTGTGTGGTCATCACTCAGGATGCCTTAAATCCTAACCATTTCTCAGTCAACATACCTGGTAGCTCTGAACTGGTGTTTCTGCAATGGGCATGATCCCTTCCGCAAGTAAAATAACTCACAAGCAACCCTTCCCCTTTACAAAGAGACATTTCCTATCAAGTCTCTGGTTTCCACTGGAGATAAAGTACAACATATGTGCCCCAAGACCCACCTCTTCCCATCCTTTGAGGAAGGACAACCACATCATTCCTGTCCCTCCACGTCTGATACTTTTTAGGATATTATTCACAGCTGTGTCTTCAGAGTTATAGTTAGGACTCAATCTCTTTATGTCTCAGAGATAGCTGGCAGCTTAGAGTTAAGGCAAAGAAATGCAAATTAGTGTTCCAGAGGAAAAGTATGCAGAAGGCGATGACTTGTTTAGACAAAGAAAATGATGAAACTTTAAACTAATATATGATTAAAGGCTGGAAATTGAGAAAGCAATAAGAAAAGATGGATAATTCTGGTACTGTGCAATGATAGTTCTGAGTTTGCATCCTGGAGCACTTTATACACATTTTATATAAAACATGGACAGTGTAGAACCTTTCCACAGGATAGTAACCAGAATGCTGCAAGTGCCTCAGAAGTCATATGAGATTAAACTAAAGGAATTTAATGCGCATGTTGTTGAGAAAAGGAGTTATAGAGTAAAATATTGCAGAAACGTTTCAGTACCTTGAGAGGTTATTTGAACTCCAAAGGCTGTTCCTTTCAGGAGAAAAAAATTACACAAGAATGAAACATCATCATTTGGAAACAGAGCCAAGGAAGACTTTGAGGTAATGGGAAAAAGTATGTTTTGCAGAGGGTGGTGAATGTCTTGAACAGCTTCTTGAGAAGGCAGACTTCTAGAATACTTATGGTGCACATACAGAGTGATCCTCAAAAGTTGTCTACCTCTCAGCAAAACTTTTCCTTGTTTAAGTAATTATAGTCAGGTATGAAATGCAGAAATGTATTTATAGGTTCATAGGTTCATAGCTTCATAATAGGCTATCTGGCCTAGGGCATTTATAAGCCTAGCCAGAGTGTGTGTGGCTTTCGCCACCCCTTGGAATGAGAATACTATGCCCATTTAGGGTTTAGTTTACTGTGCCTCTGTCTAGTAGTGACACAGAGATGACCCCCAGGGTAAACCTATGATCTCCCATTCACTCGTCAAGATTTCTCTTGAAGAGAGTCAGTGAGGGTCTCTGCCTAACAGGGACTGTGATTCTGTTCCAGAGTGTAGGGAGCCTCTGGGTTATGAATCTGTCCCTCCAGCACGTCCTATTTATTTTTGTGTTGAGGTTCAAATCTCTCGCTCTCATGGCTCTGGTGGATTTGGATTTTCTGAGGTGGAGCATGTCCATTAATTCCGGATTGGACATCGCCTTGGAGAAGGCTTTTACTTCAGTTGCATTGTAAACTGGCCTGGGACACTATTTACTGTATGACTAGCTAGAAAGGGCAGATGCTGTTTGAAATTACAATCCAAATAGTACAAGTGCTGGATCAGCTTAGACAAAGCTGGATGCAGGATGAGCAATAGAAAGATAGCACGACAGGCTCAGAACTGTATAGAAGTTTTATTTTGCCCTCGGTATCTGGGGAAAGAAAACTTGGGTGAAATTTAACAGCAGATGTTTTCATAAGCGAGAAAGAGAAAAAGAACAGCATCTTCCAAACTTATTGTAGTGCAGATGTGCACGGTGAGAAAACACAGGAGGAGAGCAGACATGCTCTTTGCATGAATTTTATCTGAGGGCTGGACTTATGCACTGTCATACTCTTATGCTGCAGCTTATTTCACTATGAATACCTACTATTGTGGCAACACTGAACCTTGACCTCTTTACACTAAATTACCTGCTGTTCAACTTAAAAGAAATATAAATGCATAATTTCCATGAAAACAAAATTGCATTTCTTTAATGTCAAGATGAAAGCAAATAGTCTATACATAATATATTTCTTTAAAACTATAGAAGCTGCAGTGCCTGTTAAACTGCCTGTGAATGGCTCAGCAGTAGCACTGACCCGTGTGTCTCTAATTCTTCAGACTCACTAGTGGGTTAGATAAGCTTTTTTTGAAGCATCTAACTCACTTCCGCTACGCTGAAAACTTTCCTTGCCACTGTCTATCTTTTTTGTATTTGGACTCATATTCAGAATTACAAGTGTCCACAGACACTGTTCTTATTATTTGGTCACTGGACCTCCTACAGCTGATATCAGTGCCTGTTCCTTATAAACTAAATGAAAGAGGATAAGTGTATGTAATTATTACACCTGATATACAATGTGGATGTATTGTATCTTGGGGTATACTGAATCAGTCTGATTATAAAACCAATCCTTTGCATTTTTATAATGACAAAACATCTGCAAATGTTGCTTTTGTCTTAGATCAGAACTTAAGAATAGTTTGATTAGATCAAACCTCCCATTGAAATGTCATTTACAAAATAACTGACAGTGACTGACCCCTTGAGTGATTAGGAAAGTTTGATCTTCCACATTCGGTACTTTACTTAATGTCTTTGTTCTAGCCTTGGCAGTAAGAACATACCTTTTACTACTCTATTGGTAGTAGGATGTCCTGTTGTGCTAGTGGAATGGAGAGTTCTATTGTGTTTAATCAAACAATGACAATCATGTGACCTGAACAGAGCACCATTATCATAATCTGCTGGTAATCCTAAAAAACAAGTAATCTTTCCTGTCTAATCCTAAATAAATAATCTTTCCTGTCTAATCCTATATAACAAATAATCTTTCCCACCTTCTTATTCTAGCTTGCAATATCATTTCAGATATATAGAACGGTTTACTATCAAAAGATTGAAATTCATATGGTCTAACTTTCATTTGATCGACCCATATGGTCGACACATGAATATTAAGTTGTTCGTATGGTCGACAGGAAGTGCATGCAAATTACCTGTCGACATTATGTTGACAACAGGGCAAGGATATACCCTTGTCAGCACTGCTGTGCGATCTCGGAGTTGTAATATATAAGTAGCAGGGGGTGTGGGGGGTGCAGGGGGTCTTGCCCCCCCTGCAAACCACTACTGTCAGTGCTGTAGGTGTTTTTCAAACATTTAAACGCTGACATTTTTTTTCAGTATTTTGAACGTCCGGTGTAATGACTTTTGATGATATGACTGTCGACCATATGAATTTCAACCTTTTGATAGTAAACCATATAGAACATCTGCATCTGTTTTGAATATACCTATTCTAGTATCATGCTCACATTATTTACAAATGGACCTGTAAAATCAATAAGCAATTATTCCCAGTATCTTCCTGGTAATTCCTACAGGTGCAGTAGTTGTGTACACTTGGTTACTCCGTCTTTCATGATAAATATTCTTTGTGTACCTTCTCAATTTCTTCATGCTGCGGTAACGTTGTCGCCTCACAGTAAGACGTTGTCCTGTTCGATTCTCAGCTAAAGCGTCTTCTGTGTGGAGACATGCATGAATGGGCGTACCTTCGTTGAAGGTTGTACGTTAGGGCTGGCAACTCATTACGTAAAAATCTACTGCCAATCATTAGCGGACCAGAGTTCCACTCTGGCGACCCCTAACCGGGAAAAGCCGAAAGATACAACAAAGTTTTGGTCACTACAGAAAGTTCTTTCCTAAAGTTTTCATTTTAACAGTGCCAAGGTGCCTGGTATTGGTTTTCTAAGTTCCCGTAGATTAATAACTCCAGTTTCCCAAAGAATACAAACTTTTGCTACTGAAAAATGATATTGTCTCATCATATACTTTGCAGCTCTTTTCCATCACATAGATTCATACTTAAAACATTTCTCTTTTCGTTTTGGACAAACTTGGTAACATTTCAGCTTTCAGTAGAATTTCTGGGAAGTGATCTTTCATAAGATAATTTATACATTCTCTTTTACCTTCAATTACGTCATCAGTAATTGTGGTCATAGCATTTTTAAGAACCTGTTCTCATTGTCATGTCCAAGAGAACTTCTTATTAAGTATATACACTGATAACGTTATTACCCATTTCTGAATATATGCAGCTACCAAGGTGGCTGGACTTTTACACTCACTGTACAATGTTGACAATGCTTTATGTTCTGTAATCAGTTTAAACCTTGTATCCCAAAAGTAATAATGGAATTTTTATTCTCAAAATCAATGCAAGCCAGTTTAAACCTTATACCCCAAAGGTAGTGATGGATTTTTTTTTATTCTCAAAATCAAAAATAGGGCCACTTGCTCTATTTTTGTGCAGTTTTTCTTTGATAATGAAAGAATCATAGAAGTGAAAAGAAAATTTTTGTTATGATTTGGGAATGGAACCCAAGACCACCAACATACCTTATTGGCATCACTTCTGCTTAACCAGCAAGGGCTTCTGGACAGCAGGTACTGGGTTTTCCCTTAAGAGCTTTTTCCTTTCAACTAGGAAACTCCCAGCATGGTGATTCAGGTCAAATTACAAATGCATACAGGTAGAGAGATTTCTCCTGTTGATAGGCTCTTGTTATTATCCTGGCTTATACTCACACTTACATAGATAATAGAGCATATTCCCCAAAAAATATGCTCAAGATAAGGAGTTGTGCTTATGTTGCAGATGTTTTGAGCACTGGAGGAATAAAAAGATGGCCTGCAGGTGCTATATTCAGATAAAACTATACGTAAGTAGTGGCAGCCTGTCATCAGCTTGCATGAAACTCCATAACCTTGTGATGGGATGCTGCCCATTTATATGACAGAAGTAACATTTGCCAGAGTGTGCCCAAGAATTAATTCTGTTATGTCCAACAAGAAGCAAACCGAAATTATATCATTTTTCAGCTACTGCTGCGCAGGTGAATAGTGCAGGCAGTATGATGGATCTCTGCCTCACAGCTCTAAGGTCCCGGGTTCAGTCTTAACCTGCCATCACTTACTGTGGAGGTCTGCATGTTCTCTCTATGTCTTTATGGATTGTTACTAGGTGATGCAGTTTCATTCCACCTTCCAGAAGTATGCTGGTTGATTGATTACCCCGAATTATTATTGTGCTTTTAATTTTGTGTTATCCTCCCACGGCCAGTTAACAGTGAGCAGCCTTGCAGCCATTTAGGACTATTTCTGAGTGCCTGTTGATTCATCAAGAGCAGTTTTGTTGAAGGTAAAAAGATCAAGTAAAGTTCACCAATACTACTTTCACCACCAGTGGAGTTTTCATCTTTTTCCACCATTATCTGTTATGTGACCTTAGATTTTGTCTATATAAGTTTGGGTGTATGTGAGGAGTCCCCCATTATATGTGGTGCAGGATGGCTTCCTCAGGCAAAAAAAAAAAAAAAAAAAGAATATCCCTCTGAAATATGCTGAATGTGGTTTTGGTGGGTGTTTATTGAAGTTTTTTACATTTACAGGACATGTTTTCAATGGTTTGACAGGTATCTTTATTTATTCCTCCTTATTTGGGAGAAAGAGCCAACCACAGGAGACCATCAGCTAGAAAGCATGCAGGTTATTTTAATGGCATCTAACTCCCAGCTCCTTTTTACAGTTTTTTTTTCAATGTCATCCAACTCCCAGCTCCTTGGTTACAGATGCAATGCCCACAGGATATGCATTTCATACACACCCTTCACAGGAAGTGGTACCCTGTTAGAGGAATACTGTCGTATTATAGACTGTGAAAGCGCTCACCTTTTTACTTGGCCTCTGCTTGTTGTTTTTGCTTTTATGTGACATTAAAGCATGTGGAGTTGCTGCATCAGCCATGGAAGTCCACTCATCTTTTTTTTTCATTGACTGGTTCGTGGGTGGAGCGTTCTTTACCTCGCATGTGGACTTTGTTTTTTCTTATACAGTATTCCCTTTCCCATCTGAGGAGTTGGTATATAAAAGTTTGGGGGGAAGTAATGTGCACAACATTAAAGCAGAACAGTGAAATACAACATTCATTCTTCTCTTGCATTTCCATATTTGTGTAATTCCAGGGCTTGCTCTAATGAGTCCCCAAATTACAATAGGGAACTATGCCCATGGGCACAGTATTAAAACTCATATTTGCAGCCATGTGTTCACAGGATCATAAGAAATTACTAGTCTATTGACCCGGAGGTCATTTTAAGCCTAGCCGTTTCATCCCAATGTAATACCATAGAAATGCTAGTCAATACTCAAGATTGTATTTAGTGATGGCTGCCCATGTTCAGGAGGGTTGTGGGCTCTATCTCCTGTAAGAATTTATGGTGCCCCATCAACTTGTCCAGGTTCCTGTTGAACAGTGTCATAGAGGTGCTCTGTTTCACATGAATTGGTAGCCTGTTCCAAAGATGCAGCAGTAGTTGGGAGATAAATCTCTCTGTCCTATTTAAATCACAGGCCATATTTAGGTCCCTGGAATGGGTAGCCCATGTCCTGTTTGATTTATGGATATGCAGCAAGTTCATTAAGTTTGGGTCTCGGATTGCTCTGTAGGCCAGGCATAACTCTCCCCTAAGAAGTCTATACGATACAGGGTATAGTGACAGGGACATTAGTCAGTCTGTGTAAGGCACATGCTGGAGCCCCCTTGATCTTCTTTGTTAGAAACCTCTGAGGTCTCTCTGATTGCTGCAGGTGCTTAGTACGGCACATGTCAAACGGGGCATTATACTTAATTATGGGTTGGATATGTGCTGAGTATAGGGCGTTATAACTTCTTTTGCTCTCAAGGCGATGTCTTTACTAATCAAGTGTGCTATGTAGAAAGCTTTTTTTACTACAGTAGACACATGGTGGTCGATGTTAAGGTCAGAGTCAACTTGTGATCCCAGGTCCCTTACCACTTCATGGGTACTCAGGGTATTGTTGTTGATTTGATAGTGTGAAGGGACAATGTTTGCGCTGAAGGGAATGATGATGCATTTCTTTACGTTCAGTTTGAAATGGTGACTAATACACCAGTCATTGGTCTGAGTGAGACCCTCTGGAGTATACTGACATCATTTGGTGATTCAATGATTGCACCTAGTTTGCAGTCATCTGCAAACTTGGTCAGCTATAGCCCCTTAGTTTTCACCTGAACTTCTGAGAAGTACATACCAACCAGTAGGGGGCCCAGCATTGACCCCTGTGGCACCTCACTTGTAACAGGTTTGCTGGTTGATGTGGAGTCACCTACTTGATAGTGTGTGTGCAGTTTGTGAGCCAGTTGACAACCCATCTTACAACGAAGGGGGTTACAATTACTTTGCTAATTTTATCAGTAATGCCTGAATGTGGGATTGTAGTGAAAGCCTTTGCCAGGTCAAGTTATGCTGGTGCACATATTTGCCCTCGGCAATGGCCTTGGTTGTATTTTCAAATAAATCAACCAGATTTTACAGGCAGGATCTGCACTTCATGAAGCCGAATTGGGTTGGATCCAGGGTTTAGAGGTCACCTATGTCTTTATTTATGAGGTCCATAACGATATGTTCCATGGCCTTAGAGATGAGGCTGGTCAGGCTTATGGCTCTGTAATTCCCTGAGTCTGTTGCTAGACCACCTTTGTGGAGGGGACTAACTGTCTCTGTTCTCTGGTTTGCAGGAACAATGCTTGTGGCTATGCAATGGTTGAAAAGGGTACTTACTGGTGATACTAGTTCATGTTTTAGCCTGTTTGGAAGGTACCCTGGGATATCGTCTGGTCCCATAGAGGCTGTGTTTTGTTTGCCTTGGACAAGGCTTTGAGGACCTGCTTTTCAGATATGTAGGGTGGGGGGAGTTTGGGGAAAGGTTTGTTGTAAGTTAGGAGGGGATAAAGGAGTGAAAATTTCTTCAAACCTATCCCCTAGTAGGTTTGCTATATCTGTGGGGTCAGTGTGTGTGATACCATTGGCCACCAGTTCTGCACATGCTTGGGTCCTACCCTTTAGGTTACGTACATAGCTGTAAAAGGCCTTATGGTTATCCTTGGCTGTACTTGCTAAGTTTCTCTTAAAGGAGCCCTTGGAGGATTTGACAAGCTGTCTTATTTACCTGTTGAGGCTGAGGAGGATGCTTTTCCATTGCTGGGGCCTTGCCTTTGTTTTCTTGGAGAGCAACTTTCTGCATTTATTGTAAAGTTCGTTGATGCTGGATGTCTGCCATGGAAGCTTGTTTTCACTTGGGGCTCTGGCTTTGATTCTTTGTTGTACAGTTGAGTTTATACACTTATGCAAGTGACTGTACAGGGCTGTAGTGTAAGCTTCGGCATAGTTACCACTTCCAGTTTGGGGTGGGGCTTGGAATGCATTATGGACACTGTAATGATGAATTTCTGCTGTAGCAGGAAGTGATGGGCAATGAGTGATCATTTTCTACTTGTATCATGTCCCTCTCAGTTTGCTTGTATTTCTACTTGTATGTGCATCCCTGCTGCCATCTCTTCCATGTTTTTCTTTGTACCCTGTCTACCCATCATTCATTGAGTAACACTTCCTGCTCTGCATTCTCAAAAAAGAAACTGTGATGTCAACCCACCTCCAAAAAATGTTACTCTGCATGCCTATCCCTCATCTCTGGTACCCTCACTATACCTTGTTCCCATTGTGTGTACCTCTTCTTGCCCATATTAGCACTGGTGCTTTCATTTTTACAATGTGATCTGAACATAATGTGCCCAGGTGTATACCAACATTTATATTTTCTGTATAGTATCTACTATGATGTACCATTGCTGGGGCTTTTTATATAGTCATATGACACACTAAAACTCACACCTTTTTCAAATCATCAGACATACTTTAACCTCCTTAAAGGGATATACAAGCCATATTAATACAGTCTGTGTATGCTCTTGAAATGTACACATTTTATTAATGAAAATCAGTATGTATGTTACTTACACAAACATCTAAATATAATTATATAATCAAGTAATTATAATATATATATATATATATATATATATTTATAATATATAATATTTATTTATTAATTTATTTCACATTTGTTAACTGGGTTAGTCCAGCTGAGTTTGCAAACAAACCCATTTTCAGTGGAGACCTGGGGGGAAAAGCCCCAGCAAACATAAGTAAAAATAAAGTGACAATACACAAATATTAAATAACAATCACAATACAAAATAATTGTAAAAAAGAAAAAGGTCATTAACTATTTGCATTGCATTGATAGTAAGCAACCCATTTTCAGTAGAGACCCAAGGGAAAAGAGCCCGAGCAAACATAGGCAAAGATAAACATATAGGACAAAAACTATTAGAAACAACACTGCAAATACAAAATTAATTATAAAGAGAAAAACAAAAGAAAAAAATTATGAACATTAAGGGTTGCACTGATAGTAGTGGACTAAAATGTACTACATATGAAAGTAAAAACAAAAAGAATTGTTGTTCAAAAGAAGGATAATGTATAGACATTGATAGGAAACAGGGGGGATAGTATGGAGAATGGAAGGGGGCTATATTAGTAGATCTGAGGGTTTAGGAGATTAGTTTAAGCAGAAGTTACTAACAAAGAAAGAACGTTACGAGATGCAACAGCTTATACAGTGGGAGAGACTAAGACTATGTGTGTTCAATGCAACAGCCTAATTTCAAGTTTAGTAAGTGGGATTTAAGAGGGTAGCTCTAATGAATGGTTAGGAGGGTATATTTTACATTAAGTGGTTTGTTTGCTTGGAGTCTCACAATGGATAATTGGCTGGCTAATTAATTGTTGGGGCAATGGGCTGCAAAGCCTAGTACTTCATTATATCCTGACTCTGGACTGACCAGGTGTGTTTCTGAAATCTCTGGGGTTGGGGGGGGGGTCTATCGGTTAAGGTGTTTTGCCTTACAAACACAAGGTGCAGTGTTTGGTTTGAATCAGGGATACTCATATTGGCTAAATGGGCTCAGTCGGGGCAGTTAGCTTAGTACTAATCTATAAATCTATAAATCTAGAATACTTAAGCTCCTTTTTAAAACAGGGAAAGGGAAGGTTGGATCTAATATGGAGAGGGAGTTTGTTCTAATTTAGTGAGATAGATTGTAAAATAGTTTGCTAATATTCCTTTTGGTTTTATAAACTGAGAGAAGATGCTGATCAGCACTCCGGGAAGGCCGGGGGGGAGAGTAGGGAGTGACATGGAAGGTGAGAGCAGGGCAGGCAGAGGGGTTGTTGAGTATGGAAAAGGTAGTGTGGAGTTGCGATTGTAGGAGAAGGTGCAGAAATTCCAGCCACTGAAGGTTGTTTAGTGAGAGGCAGTGATGTGAAGAGAGTGGTTGGTTTAGAATAAATCTGGCAATTTTGTTGTACGTTTGTTCCAGTTTCTGCACTGAGGTAGTTTGGATATTGGTAATGATGGGGGAAGCGTATAGAAGACTGGGTAAGAGAAATGTCTGTGCAAGAGTGTTTAGTGGCAGTAGTGATGAATTTTTTGTTCCCATAAAGTAGTCCAAGTTTTTGTAATCCAGAATTTTAACTAAATATAATTTACTTTAATTTTTCTTCTCTAACTCTGTTGTTATGTTACTACCTATCTCCTCTATACTCACCTCCCTTTTTTAATGGCCTCTTTTCCTAAATTTTCCCTTACTTTTAGAATTATGTTCAAATATTTTTCCTTATTTTTATATTAGCTGTTTTATGATTTTATTTATTTCTAGCATAATCTGTACTACATATTATATACTTACATGGTACTTTCTTTTTTCTAGTTTAATCTGTACTCTGTATATTTTCTTGCATATTTTGTCCCTGTACTGTGTATGTTTTCTTACCCGTGGTGGTGGTGCTGTGGTAGCATTGTTGCCTCACAGTAAGATGCTGTCCGGTTCGATTCTCAGCTAGAGCGTCTTCTGCCTGGAGACATGCGTGAATGGGCGTACCTTTGTTGAAGGTTGTGCTTCAGGGCTGGTAACTCGGCACGTAAAAATCAACTACCAATCATTAGTGGACCGGAGTTCAGCTATGGCGACCCCTAACCGGGAAAAGCCAAAAGACACAAACAAACTGTGTATGTTTTCTTGCATATTATGTACTGTGAGCATTCTATATATTTTGTATGGTGGAGCTTTTCTCCCCGGGCCTCTGCTGAAAAAGGGCACAAGGTCAGTTGGACTATCCCTGTCAACAAATGTCAAATAAATAAATATAATAAAACATATACACTAGAGAAGCAAACATCTACACTTTGCTTTGATATGAATGTGCATGTTAATTGTATTTCTCAGTATGTTTTAGTTCATATTTTAAAGATTTACATGTATAACAAGCCTTCTATGTGCTGTTTCTGGGAGTTTATTGATATACACAGCTCCATAGTGTATACACTGTTTACATGTCAACAGTGCAGTTCCTTCTCAGCAAAGTTCTTCTGACATCTGGCTCTATGCAATAAATTCCTTTTTGTTTTATGTCCATACAGTGTTAGACTTTGCAGTCCATACTGTTTTCCTTATAATGGACATCTAGCAATTCAGTAAGAGTTTTACACCTGTTATATTGCTTAAACAATATTCAGATGTCATCTAAATGTGCATTAGTGTTTAGATTATCAACTGTATAAAGAGTAACAGACTCCTAGTGTAGCGTTGATGAATACAAGCTTGTCAATATTGCCTTAGACTTTATACTTTTTAGTTGTTGCTATCCATTTTAATTACAGACTGTGTTATTTAATAATGTTCTTGGTTCAGTGTTCCTTCCTGTTTAATTATTATAATGAGGTTGTGATGCCAAAAGAATTAGTTCAGCCTGCCTGCGTGCCAAGTAAATAAATAAAATAAATGAAAAGAACTATGTGCTTGCAGAATTCTTTAGGGCTTTCACCCTTCTGTGAAAGTAGTATTAATTAGGACTGTATTTACTTTTTTAATATTACCAACAATGATAATTACTGCACAGTTTTCACCTGCTGTAGTGCTTATGTAGACAATATGCTGTTTTCCTACAGTTTACAGTCCTATGATTTTTATGATAGTTACTATGTAATATACTCACTTGTGAATGTAATAGGCTTGTTTTACTTTGCTTTTAAGTAAATGTACTGAGGAGGCCACAGGATATGGCTTTTGACGGATGGTAGGGGAAAGAAAAAAATACATTTATTTTACTTTTTCACTTAACTGTGTGAGACTAATGTTATGTTTAGTCTTCTGCATTTAGAAAGACCATAAAACAGTTGGTGGGATTTAATTTATTTACGTACTTCTGTTGACTTAATTTGACTGTGTTTACGTACTTTTTTGAGAATTTTAATAAAACTGCCTTACTCTTTATGATAATTGCTGTGAGATATTTTACATCCCATGAGCCACCACCAGCTCAGGTAAATGAAATCTCAGTTTAGTGCCTCATCTAAACAGTGACATCTGAGGAGTGCAGCACCCCCTGCTGCTACATTGTGGTGTCAGTACTGGAAAATAACTTCAAGCAGCTGATTGAGAAGAGAACCCACAGCCTTTCTGATCTTCTAGCGCTGAATGCAAATGTACTATCTGTTGAGTCTCAGACCCTGACATTCATGAATTCCTGAAGAGTTCCCCAGCATACAGCCCAGTATAACTTGACACATCAGTGTTGCATCTCAGTGAAGTAAATGTGAGGTAGGAGGCCCTTAAACGTGGCACCTTTTTTCATTAATGGAAGCTACACTGACTGTTACAAATGCATGGCATGTGTGCCTTCCTCACCTTTTCTGCACTTGTCTCTAGAGTGCTTCCTTCATCTGACATTGATTTTAGGCCTTTCTGGATCCTTTAATTTTATGACCAATGTCAGCCACCCTGTTAAGATTTCTTTGGCCAGATTTAGCTCAGTCCATCATTACAGTTTTTTGAAATGGCATTTAAGGATTACAGTCAATGGAAACCATACCTATCAACCTCTTAGCCAAAGGAATATGGACAAAGCCAGAAATAATGGGGGACAAAGGCCCAACATAGGGACAGGTTTTAAATATTGTTCTTATAAATGTAGAATGCTGATAGAATAAACATTTTTTTATGTTAGCATGAATTTTTTGAAGGCTTTGAAGTCTGAAATGTCTGCTATTAGTGACTTTCATATTCAATAATTAACCAGAAAACCCCAAATTTTATGAGGAACAGAGCAAAAATATCAGGCACAAATATGGACAGTCTTAGAAAATGTGGACAGTTGAGAGGCGTAATGGAATCTTTTATGATGAAAGCAAGAGAAACATCAAAAATACATTTCTGAGATGGCAAAGCAACCCATACATTCCACCACTTAATAGAATCAGCTCTAAAAATGCCATTTCTCAGACAAAGAGAGATAGGTGGGAAATACAACGTTGTAGTTACATCTGAGTGAAATGAGTTTTTGGTAAAATCTCCCTGTCACAAAATTCAGTACATTGTATTTAGTGAACCCCACTTTGAACAGACTCGTGAAGTGACATGTCCTAATCTCTTTCTGACAGCCTACAGGTCTTTCTTTTTTTGAGCAGCAGGCCTCAGTGCCATGCGCTGTAGTGTCCTGCAACACCTCAGTGGATCTTTTTCCATGCCCAGTTTGTCCTTCATCAAACCAATGTGAGAATGTTGTAGAACATTATTTGTGGCTTGGTATTGTTTTATTCTATCTAAAGTCATTTTTTTATATACCTTGAATGGAATGGCACAGACCCTATTCCTAACATAGGGCATAATTATAGTTCATTAAATCAGTTTTGCTTCAGTCTTTGATGTCTGATATAGCCCCCCTCTATTTACTGGTTCATATGTGAATACTAGGCCAACTGCCTTGAATGTACTTTTTAAGCTTCGATAAATTCCCTTCAAAGGTGAGAATCAAACCCTGTATCTTGTGTATATGAGATAAGCACCTTAACCATTATGCCAGCCCCTTCATCCACAGCAACCTATTAAGCAGAACTCAAGCTGTCAAATGGAAACAGGAATTTCCCCCTTTACCAGTCATTGTGGGAGTACCACAGGGATCAGTTCTTGGACCACTCCTGTGCAATATCTTTACAAATAAATACATTAACCTGCCTTGCCACCATTGTGCAATATGCAGATGATTCAACACACATCTGCTCTGCACAAACCCATCAGAATCTTCAAGAAGTCACCCAGCTCTCTTTCACTGCAATTGAATCCTGGCTAACTGACTCCCACCTACTCCTGAATCCTGACAAAAGAAGGTTAATGCTATTCACTCCCAAGAAATATACTGCACTAAAATCCCCCTTCACATTTACTCATCGAACAAAACCAAAATAGAAACAGATGCACAAACTAAATTGCTAGTTGTACTGATTGATGAAAAACTAAATTTTAACCAGCATATAGCTTAGGGTATCAAATGAACCTAGGTCCTTCTAGAGGGTCAGGGCATATCTTAAAATATGTTAGTAGACAATCCATAACCAGAATCTATCTGCTCCCAGCTGTACTGAATGCCTCTCCAGTACTTGCTAACCTGAACAAAACAGATAAATCAAAACTTGAGACATGCTATAATAAGAGTCAAGTTTGCTATGAATACCCCTCACAGGAACTACCACTGCATCTCACTAAAAAAAATGCATTACTTAATTTACCTCATTACGTAACATACTCCCAACTACTCACCACTTACAAACTTCTCTACATGACAGAATAGTGCCCTACACTTCAAAACATGCTCCAGTCCTGTTCCTGTAACAGAGGCCTGAGATTAAGTAACAAATCCCTCCTGATAGTAACTAAATTCAATAACTGTGCTGGAGAGTCTCTATACTCTTAAACTATGTCTCAGTTTGCAACTCTATCCCACTCCCAATCAAATTAACAGACAAATTAACACATTTCTAAACATAACACACCTTACACACTACCTAAACACAAACTAGCTCTACTCATGTACAAATCCAGGATATTCCACCATAATTATCCTAAAAACTTCCAAAAGTCTAAAGTAAAAGAATACCTATAACCTCTACCCTCAACTTCTTTCCATTCTCCTCTATGTGCCTACCACACAGCACCCTCCTCCTTTCCTGTCCTTTTCAACACATTAACAACTAAAACACCCTCTCCAAAATAACCTTTCCTTTCTCTGTCATTTCATTTTTCTTCCTTACCTTTCTTCTTATAATCTCTTTAGGTCAAGAATCACAATTACAGTCGTCGGAATATTACCAGGAGCACGTTTATCTATCTTGCAATTTGTGAAACACCACCTCTGTCCTCCAGTACTTCCCGCGTATTGCCTTTTCAAAAATTCCTGCCAACTCCTTCACCAGCCCCAGTCATACTTGCTTGCAATAATCTTCCAGGAGACCATTGAGGCCCACTGCTTTGTCCCACTTAAGATATCTTATCACACCAGGTTTTTATTGAGTTCCTAGCTCTGCCCCATATCCAGTGCTGTTCCACTCCATTCCAGTGTATGCTTCTTGTTAACTAATGTCTGCTCCTTGCTTCTTGTCTCCCACAACCTCTAGTAGTGTTCCCCATAAACCATCTACTTTCTCTTCCCTTTGTGCCCTTTTCTTTTCCTTTCTCTTTGCCACCTCTCTTTTCTGTGTTACTCTCCTGTCTGTGTCCAAGCCAGCAGTTTCATATCTCTCTCACTTTTCTCTCTCTCTCCTTTCATCCAGTGCATTCCTTCAACCCATATTTATTTGTACTTTACTTGATGCATGTTCACCAAACCTAAACTTTAATCAGTATATCACCTCTTCTCCAGTTGTAGTCTACCTGTTACGTCTGTTTCCTCTTGTCCCTTGAGAACATGAATTCCCTTTTCCCCTTGAAAATTTGGAGATTGTTAGATGGTAGTATGACTGAGTGCTATTTCATTGAAATTTCATTGAAACTGTAACATGTTTAATCACATGCAGTATGTAGTACTATAATAACAAAATTACTGACAATGGGAGTAAAGTAGTATTGTTACATCTGTAATTAGACTGATCCCCTAGTTACCCACTAGCTATACTCCAAGTCTTAATCTCTGTCTGTGGCAGTATATATATGTATTTATATTTTATACATATTTTCATCTTAAAATTGTATAAAATAACACACTTTATAAACAGATAAACATTTAAACTCCAAGGATGAGCAACCTAGGAGTTAGTATGCATATATATATATATATATATATATATATATATATATATATATATATATATAGTTCCCTATCAAAAGCCTGAAACACTATAAGCTTGAAAATCAAAATCCTGAAACCAAAAGCCTGAAAACTCAAAATCCTGAAAACCCAAAATCCTGAAACTCAAAATCCTGAAAACACAAATAATGCTAATATGCCAATACAAAGACACTAATATCTACCAACTGACCTTGACCCTAACCCTAACCCTAAGGTCCGTCACTATCGCACACTCACCTGACCCGCGCCCTAACCCTAACTCACTTAAACCGCCCCTAACCCTAATTTTTGTCACTATTGCATACATGCCTAACCTGCGCCCTAACCCTAACTCACTTAAACCGCCCCTAACCCTAACATAAAACCAACCGCACACTTACCTGAACCCAACGCATGACCTAACACCACAGGGCTAACAATAGCAAAGCCACAATGATGTCAATATGTCTATTTTGTGTTTTCAGGATTTTGAGTTTTCAGGCTTTTGGTTTCAGGATTTTGATTTTCAAGCTTATAGTGTTTCAGGCTTCTGATAAGGAACCATATATATACATATATATATATATATATATATATATATATATATATATAGAGAGAGAGAGAGAGAGAGAGTCACAGGGATGTAGGGGTACTCTGGTACCTTGTTCATCTACAAAAATATATATTTTTTCTGTTTGTTAAACTGTCAGTTTGCTCAATTATTTCAGTTATCTGTGAATCAAGTATAGTGGAATCAGTGACTTACTATAAGCCCAAATGCGTTATCCTGTGTCTGAGTTCCCTTTGCACATGCACGTCTTTCCTACTGCTCCTATGTAATCTGTCCTTCTCTACTACCGACAGCACATTAAAATTGCCATCCACTATATCTTACCCCTCGCTCTCTTTTTCTCTTCACTGATTCTACTGAGATAAACAAAGCATTTCTTGAAAACTATTTCCTAATCTCTGCTTGACCAGTAAAACACATAACACTGTCTGTACCTCATACTTTTGACATCAAGCCAGTAACCACTTTGCTATCTCTTTGCTTGTAATCGCTCCGTGACGTATTATTGGCCCTTTTTTGTTAATAGTTTCACTCTTCTTCCTACCATTAACTTCACTGACATCTTCTGACACTATATAACTCTTTCTACGATTGTTCCTTAAGTACTCCTTCATGTTTAACTTCTGTACCATTACCACCTCATCTTTCTCCTTCCTTTATCCACACAATCACCCTTTCCTTTTTTTAATGGGGTTATTCAAACCCCACACCTCCCAGATCAGCAAACTGATCTCATTGCCCTCCCTCTTTGATACGCTTCTCCTTCCTCCAGTCTTTTCCCTCCATAAATTATAGTGTCTCCTGGCAGGCTAGGTCCAGCAAGCCCTTGGGAGCCAGTAGCAGCCCCATTATCTGCGGCATGATCTGCAGGTCAGTCCTAATGCCATATTCCTTGCCTCTTGAAGATGGCAGTGCTGTTCTACTTGGACGTAAGTTAACCCCTAGTCTTAATACCCCTTATATTATATAGCCCCATAAATTTTGCAAACCTGAATTGTTAAACCACTTTATGTCCTTACAGTCATTCTTCTACTGTCTTAACTCCTATTCAACCAGCATTCCCCCTCCCAATTTCACCCTTTACCTGCATCAACGTCATATGCATTTCTATCCCATACCTAATACACAATTTTACCAAATAACACACTGGACACCTTGCCAAATACATATCATGTTCTAATGTTATTTTATCGACATTGACTGCTCTTGTTCCCACACCATCCTTATGTCAGCATCGTATGTTTTGCATGTCTACACATACTGGCTTATTTAACAGGTTAACAGTGTTATTAACAGCAGTAATACATGGTCACAGAATTTACATTTACCCACTCCTTCTTCCATGCACCCTCACTGTCTGTAGTCTACAGTCCATAGTTTCCATTGTTTAGCTGACATTCCTGCAGCCACATTTAGGGGTGGCAGGGTAACATCTCTAGAATCATAAACCTCTTGCTTCCCTTCTACAACTATACAAAAATACAACCACTTACTAAAATTGTCAGCACATTTAGACTTGTCCACTTCTTTGGCATCAGTTATTTTGTGCCTTGCTCTTTTTCCTTATTTCCATTTCCACCAAACCTTTTATCTTATGCTTCATCCTGTTCATACTCTCTACCAGAGTACCTATATTATGCTCTTAACACCTTGAACCACAATACTTACTTCATTCCCTTTGCACCATGAACCACAACACCTGCTTCTTGCTCTTCAGACCTTGAAAAACAATACCTACTTCATGCTCTTTACACCTTGAAACATAGTACCTATTTTACTGTTTATGCACCCTGCATAACAGGATGTCAACTTAGGTCATGTCACAAGAAATAAAACAGAGAAGATAAAATGCAGATTCACTGCATCACAGCACCTCCCAGTATTGCTGTCACACTTCCTTTCTCTGGGTTCTGTAACAGCTCTCTCTCTCTCTTCTTCCCTTTCCTCCACCCGTCTTTTTATTTCGCATTGCTCTTCCTTCTTTCCTCACTCTGGCTTCTCCTTCTTTAGAATCTGTCTACAGATATTTCTACTGACATGTTAGCTTCAGAAGCATCAAGCACCTAAGTCTCTTCCCATAGTTTGATGCTTTCATTGCTAGACTTTAGAGGGGGAGCTACCTCTAATTTGGTATGCTTCTTTGTCCCCTTCCATATTAGGTTGCCCCATTCTCCTATAATGAGAACCTACACTCTTCATGTCTCCTCAGCATCATTTAACTGCCGTGCTTCCTCTCTGTCCACATTCTTCTCCTCACATTGTGTTAACTCTTCTCTTTTCTTTTATTTCAGTACCCTGATTACCCCGTCTTTTATTGTCAACCTCCAAAGGTCTCTGCTGAAGAATGCCATGGCTTGTCAGACTCTGATGAATTACAGCCTATACCTGTTAAGGTAAACTTGTATAATAGAAGGTAGACACTTTCTGATGTCACACCCACCTGCCTGAAATGCTACAGTGTATTATTAAATGGCTAATGATGCTTATATACTTCAAATAGGTAACCTTTACCACATGTCATCATGTGCTCTGCTAGTTCTGTCTTTCAGCTCCACTGCCTTCTTTATAACTGTGGACTGTAGCATTTAAATGCCTTGGACATTGCTGATTACCTCTGTACTTAATCTGTGTTCTGTCCACATCATTAAGGTTTAGGCCCATCAGACCTCTTTGGCGAGCCCAGTGAATCTACCATTATCCATATATGACTGGTACTTTCTCTCTGTCTCTCACCAGTACTTAAAAAAATCATCCTGCAAGATTGCTATAATTTCTGTTTGTTGTTTCACTGCTTCTTGCAGTCAAGCCAGACTAACCCTCATTATGTCTCATTCCACCTTTGGGACTTTCCCTTCTCCTCAAAGACATTTTGTCCATCCTTCAGTTCAAGCATGATCCCCTGTCATACTGGACAACAACTTGGATCCACTTCCAGCTTTTTCTGCAGTTTTTTTCGGTTAATCACACACTTTTAAAATGCCACACTGTCTCTTTCACCTGGCTTGGTAATTGGAACAAAATGCTGATGCCATCATCTTTGTTGTGTGTAACAGAGACCCTTTCCCTTGGTGAAGGCGTGTTGCTGTGTGTCCACATGTGTAAGCTACCTTCCTAACTGGGTAAAAATCTGCTTCCTGCTAAACTTAAAAGGCAGTGATAAGCAGATGGGTATGTAGATTGATGCTTTCATCCTGTCTACTCCATTTTGAACCATATCCCCCTTTATCACAAAGTTGTGACTATACCTGTTCCTATGATGTTATTCATGATACATATATTTGACTCCATAATATAATGAACACAGGCTTTTAGCATGTTCAGCTGTAGTTTACTTGGACCCAGATATTTAGTGGGTTTGAACTAGTTCAGTTTTCTGTGCAACCAACCCCTGAAAACTATGTTAATCCTTAAATTGAATTAGTGGTATGCCATCTTTTACTACAACTTTATCTAATCTGTACATAGTAGTTCAAAAACTCGTTTAGCATAGTTGTGTGTCGCACTTATCCCATTACTTGTGTTTATCATCTAAGAAGATGTTTGCTGTCCTGCAGATTTAAAGAATGAAGATTTATTTGCTTTGGGATATTTGGCCTGAGTGTACTCATTTTATTACTTTATGTTTACAACTTTCCTAGATGATTGCCTTTATATGTCAAGGTATTTCTTATTGCTGATTGTATCTGAAACTAGCTTTTACATTTTATAATATATTTTAGTTTTCTTATTCCTTAGCTTTTTTTTTTTTTTTTTTTTTAAACACCTTTATTGAATTATCACTTTTGACATAGGCAAACTATTAATAAGTTCACATTTGCAAACTTTATACATCACATACAGTGGATATAAGAAGTGTACACACCCCTGTTAAAATGCCAGGTTTTTGTGATATAAAAAAATGAGACCACAATAAATCATTTCAAAACGTTTCCAACATTTAATGTGACCTATAACTTGTACAATTCAATTGAAAAACAAATCTGTTAAGGGAAAAAATATAAAAAATTAAAAACGTACAATAAGCTGGTTGCGTAAGAGTGCACACCCTTAAACTAATACTTTGCTGAAGCACCTTTTGATTTAATTACAGCATTCAGTTTTCTTGGGTACACACCTGCCATCAATTAAAGAGACTCTGATTAATGCCAAATAAAGTTCAGCTGCCCTAGTAGGATTTTCCTGACATTTACTCAGTTGCCTGCTACAGCAAAAGCCATGGTTCACAGAGAGCTTACAAAGCATCAAAGGGATCTCATTGTTTAAAGGTATCAGTCAGGAGAAGGGTACAAAACATTTCCACAGCATTGGATATACCATGGAACACAGTGAAGACAGTCATCAAAAAGTGGAGAAAATATGGAACAACAGTGATGTTGCAAAGAACTGGACATCCCACCAAAACTGATGAAAAGACAAGAAAAAATCTTGTCAGGGAGGCTGCCAAGAGACCTACAGCAACACTGAAGGAGCTGCAGGAATTTCTGGCAAGTACTGATTGTGTACTACATGTGACAACAATCTCCTGTATTTTCCATATGTCTGGGCTATGGGGTAGGGTTGTAAGACGGAAGCCCTTTATTACATAGAAAAACATCCAGGCCCAGCTAAAATTTGCAAACCAATACATCAGGTCTCCCAAAAGCATGTGGGAAAATGTGTTATGGTATGATGAGATCAAGGTTGAACGTTTTGGCCAAATTCCAAAAGGTACATTTGGTGCAAAAACAACACTTTGCATCACCAAAAGAACACCATCCCCACGGTGAAGCATGGTGGTGGCAGTATCATGCTTTGGGGTTGCTTTTATTCAACTGGAACTGGGGCTTTCATCAAGGTGGAGGGAATCATGAACAGTTCCAATTACCAGTCACTTTTGGCCGAAAACCTTCAGGCGTCTGCTAGAAAGCTGAAGATGAAGAGGGATTTCACCTTTCAACAAGACAATGACACCAAGCATACATCCAAAATCAACAAAAGAATGGCTTCACCAGAAGAAAATTAGAGTTTTGGAATGGCCTAGCCAGAGCCCAGACCTAAATCTAATAGAGGGCTGTGCACAAGAGATGCCCTCACAATCTGACAGATTTGGAGTGCTTTTGCAAGGAAGAGTGGGCAAATATTGCCAAGTCAAGATGTGCCATGCTGATAGACTCCAACCCAAGAAGACTGAATGCTGTAATTAAATCAAAAGGTGCTTTAACAAAGTATTAGTTTAAGGGTGTGCACACTTATGCAACCAGCTTATTGTATGTTTTTTATTTTTTATATTTTTTCCCCTAACAGATTTGTTTTTCAATTGAGTTGTACAGGTTATAGGTCACACTAAAGGTGGTAAAAGTTTTGAAATGATTTACTGTGGTCTCATTTTTTATATCACAAAAACCTGGCATTTTAACAGGGGTGTGTACACTTTTTATATCCACTGTATATTGTTCTGTGCAATATAATCAAACCAACATTACATGAACTGTTCAGTTCCTGCCTTCTGTTAAACCTCATTCTTCTTTAATACATTTCCCTGCATGTATTGCTCCCACAAGTTTCGTTGTTTCTATATAATTTACTCATGCCCTGTTTTCTTCTTTTTTTTGTTTAAATAAAATTTTATTGATTTAACATATGTACAAAATATACACAGAAATGAAGACATTTGTTATCATATATTGTTACATAGTTTTAGAAATTTACTAAATCATCAGTATACTCTAATATAATTAGCAAATTATGTATGTTGGCATTTCAACAATGACATTTGAAGTTTATCCCAACATATAAAAGTCTTGGTAAGGAGTAACAGACATTCTATGTATACATTTCCAGTATAATCTTGAAGATGTTTGACTGACTGACTTAAGTAACACAGCTTTATTCATATCATCAAATGACCCACTCAATCTACTATCTAAAAATTCTAAAAGTTTGCATCAAAGCTATTATTATAATTAACTTATATAACTTGGATAGCTTTCCTTTGTAGGTCAATTTACCTTTGATGATAGCACCTATGTCTCATATATAGGGGAAATAGTGTTCTGTTCCTCTTCATCCATATTACCTGCAAATTAATCTAATTTCTTTTGCAATAAGTAATATTAACCAATTAACAGATTCATCCAACTTATAATCTCTCAGTAAACATTTTAGTGACTTAGATTTCCCTTTTTCAAAGCAATCAGACCATAATACTAGCCCATTCTTTTTTAGCAAATTCATTTCAACATTGTTCTTAGTTTCCACAAATCTAGAGGTGTATGTGATAGGAAAGCACAAAAATGTCCATTTTAAAACATATTTCTTAACTCTTTTTATGATTAAGTTCATATATGACGCGTCTAAAGAATGAAATGAGTTTCCTTCTAAAGTATGTTTATTAACCAAATTAATGGATTGTTACATACTTCTAATGTATCATATTTGAAAAATGTATATGATTTAGTATAATCTGTTCTTGAATGGTTTTCCATTGACTAGTATAAGTTAAATTTAGCCCAAATTTAATAGAGTTAAAATTTGCAGAAATGTAATAAGATTCTACATCAGGAAAGCTTATACCACCATACTACCACAATCTACCATGTTTTTTATAACATTTCTTAGCTTTATGGGGTACCATAAAATGAAGTTAACATTTTTCCATTTTTTAATAGTTATTTTCAGGTGTTAAAAGTATTAAAGGTAGTATGTGTATATATATATATATATATATATATATATATATATATATATATGTGTGTGTGTGTGTGTGTGTGTGTGTGTGTATTATATATAATCTTTTTGTAATATAATCATTTTAATAAGAACTAACCTATTCTCAAAGGTAAAAAAAGCAGTCAATCATTTTTATTGAGTGAAACATATTTGCTTATTCTTTCAAAGTTGTGATTAATAATCTTACTCACATCGTGATAAATTTTTATTCCTAAATATTTTAGCTCTTGTCCTTCCTAATTATATTTAGAGTTATTTTTAACTTGCTATCTAGTAGGTTATTTAAAGCTAATATTTCAGTTTTATTTTTTTTAGAAATAATACTTCTTGAAAGTTTCAAATTTGTCTATTTCTTCAATTGAATAGTTTAAATCTCATATATTTAGTAAAATATCATTGGCAATAAGTTGTATTTTAGAGTTGCAATTCTTATTAATTGAAAAAACATCAATTTTATCATTGCTTCTTGTACTGTTAGCTATGGGTTGAATAATTAATGTAAATAATAGAGAAAGCAAGGGACATCAATATTTGTACCTTTGTTTAAGGTTAATCCTTGAGAGATGTAATATCCAATTTTAATATATGCTTTGGAATCTCTATACATTTTAATATTTCAAAAAATTGTTTTGGAAATATGCTTCCAAAGTTTTAAATAAATAGCCCCAATCCACAGAATTTAAAGCTCTCTCAGTATCTAAATTAATTAAAGCCAATTTATGTTCATTTCATCTGCTAAATCTAAGACTAGTACCCCTTCAATATTATCATAAGTTAATCTATTGATTATAAACCCTGTTTGATCTTTATTAATTAATTTATCTACTATAGCTTTTAATCTTATAGTGAAAATGAAAGCAAATATTTTGTGATCTACATTTAATAATGAAATAAGTCTACACGATGAAAGTTTTTATCCTTTCCTTGCTTAAGTATAGGCAAAATTACAGAAACCTTCCAAGCGGGAGGAATTATTTTATCACTCTAGATTATCCTGAAAACTTCACTCAGTAATTCTAAAACATGTAATGGAAGCAGGTGATATAATTCCATACTTAAACCATCTAACCCTGAAGCCTCGCTGTTTTTACCTTCTTAAAAAAACTTCTTTAACTTCTATTAACGTAATATGTTTATTCAAAAGAGAAATTTGCTTATTGTTAAGTTTATTAGCAACATTCTTCTTTAAATACTTATCAGTTTTGCAATCATCAGGGTTGTTATTTTTATCCTTATTAAAATCCTAATGGATTTTTTATAAATATTAAGCATTTCCTGTCTGAAGTAAAGCGTATTATTGTGAGATTTCAGATATTACTGATATGTGCCTTTTTTGCTTAACATATTATTAATATTAGCTAATCTGTGAAGATTTTTTTGAGTCATTCAATAACTTTCTCATTTTATTTTTTCTAGAGCTATCGTGTTACAATTGATTGATATTTTCTTGTTAGTTTTTTTAATTACTTCAGTATTATCTAATTTCTTTGTGGTTCAAACCTTGCTTTATGTATGTCATCTTGTATTTCTAATAACTTTTTATCCCAATCTTTCATTTTATTACTAGACCGCCTTCCCATTCCATCCTTAATATGCATTTTTAAGGAATCCCATAGTATGACTTTGCCTTTCTGGCTATCATCATTCAAAGATAGAAAGTTCTCAGTTTTGTTTCTTTAAGATAACTCTTCAGTTCTTTTAGTTTCTTCATATAGACTGGAATTTAATGAATAATCTGAAATTTCCTTAAATCCATTCAGATGTTAATACTTAGCGCATTATGATCAGATAGAAGACAAGGAACAGTATTTAAATAATTAACTTTATTTAGCAAATCTGTGGAAGCATAAATCCTGTCAATTCTAGGTTGTGTCCCATGTGCACTCGAGTAATGGGTGAAAAAAATGACATAATTTGCTTTTACTATGAAATCAATTAAATTATTACTAATCCATTTGGTTTAGTGCTTTAACTGATGCTAGAATTTTAGCTTTCTTCTGTTCACTTGTGTCTTCCATACTAGATATGCAGTTAAAATCTCCAGCTAAAATTAAACTACCCTTCCAATGATTTTGTAATAAGTTTAAGTGATCCTTAGCCATGCTTGCACCTATACCAGGGATCCAGTAAAAATTAGCTAGTGTATAGAGTTTGCTATTATATTTAATTATAATGAATGTGTACATTCCTTTGTAATCATTAAAAGATTTCATGGCCCTAGGCATTACAGTAGATTGTCTCCAAAGTATTGTAGTTCCTTTCCTCTTTTTGTTAAAAGAAGCAGATGATAACATCTAAAAGCCTAAATTAATTAGATATTGTATATCTTTATCAAGTGAGTCCCTTGCAAGACTATGATGTCTCCCTTTGTTTAATTTTAAATACTTAATTGTTTCCTTTTCTGCCATTGTTTAATCCATTTACATTAATAAATAATAGATTAAAGCTATCCATACAATGTATTTGAAAAAACTTTTTTTTTTACCAAGAGATAATTTGATACATCTATCTGCTGTATTAATGTTGCTATATATATATAAAACTCTAATGTATACCTCCCACACTGTCTTTACTTTCCATATTTTTAATTCTTCCTTTCTACAAATTAAACTACTAAAACTCCTACATAACAAGAACAAAAATACATCTACAACTTTGTATATATTACTAATAAAACACAATCTACCATGGATACGAAAGTTCCTAGTTTGCCTATCAAATATACAAGCTACTAGACTTTCTGTCAACCAAAACCCGAATTTCATCAAAAACTAGCCAAAAGCTACCATGATTTGCAAATAATTAATATATTGTTGCATATAAGATAAAAGGTAAAAGACTATCTCTAAGTTGCATATTTGCCATTTAACATTATTTTCTCATTATAACTTAAACATTTAATAATCTACTTCAATTAATCTCAAATAATAAATACTCTGACAAATCTATTTATGTAATAGTGGAATGATTATCTATTAAATATTTCAAAATTGTTTGCTCATTTAACATTGTTATAACCAAATATTTAAATATACAAGTAGAACAGAGTGGGACATGAAAAGATAGTTATCTGTAAATTTTAAAGATGACACACAGTGTAAGCTTACCAGGGTCTATATCAGCATATTGAATGCTGAAAACGCCGAATGCAATTTCATCGAACTGAAATGTTTGGAATCTCAAAAGAGTGAACTGACAGAACATCGATTTCTTTCCAAGGGAAAAAAATCGGTGTTCTGTGCAAAAAAATAAAATAAAATAAAATAAAACTTTAAACACTAACAGAAGTGGGGTGCTTCACCTCCACACCTCCCACTTAAATATACCAACTCTGAGACTGCACCACAGTGGAGGAAATCGAAAACTCCGATGACGACCAACCGATTTCTTTCCCTGGGAAAGAAATCAATGTTCTGTCAGTTCGCTCTTCTGAGATTTCGAGCATTTCAGTTTGATGAAATTAAATTTGGCATTTTCAACATTTGAAATGCTAATAGGAACCCACTTACCAAACTCTTATACAATAGGAAAGTTAATGAATATATGTATTTATCACTCTGAAACTTATATACATATTTAATCATTCTATCAAAGCTCTAAATTCATTTTAAAAATATAAGTGCCTATAACTTAAATTTGTATATCACCCTTAATATGATAAACTATCTAAAATTCCTTTAACTAATTAATTAATTCAAAAAAAGTATGCATTTCTAACTTTGAAGGAATTATCTCGCTACTCAGCACAGTCAAAGAACATTTGCAGCCTATAGTATACTTAAAAATGTCATAATGCTTATTTCAAGCCACATTCTTCTTTCCTAGTCTCAAATATTTTGGAAAATCTACTCTTCTTTCTATCAGTAATAAAATAACTGACTCAACAATAAAACACTCAAGTTTCAACTCCGACTTGTAAAATGAGTTACTTCAGGTAGCCTTAGTGAATCCACTGGTGTACAATATGTACAAAGCTACAGAGTTAATGTAACCATATTTTAGATTTTGGTTTTCAGGATTTTTTTAATATTTTTTCTGTATTTTCTGAGAAAAATATGCAAGATTTTATACTTTTATTTTTCTGTCATGTGCAGATTCCTATTTAAATATATTATTGCCTGTCTTATTTTTCCACTGATATTCTACCTTATTTTATATAACCTGAATTTCTAAAATCTTTCATCAGTGAGACATTTATCAGTTCTCACTTCTCACGTTCCTTCAATTAAATAAGTTAACATTATTAGAGATTACAACTTGTGTATATACTTTTTAACTTACTACTATTAAGTAAAATATTATTCTTCCCTTGTACATTTGCTTATTCTTCATAAAACGTTTGCTGTTTTTATTAAATCTAATATTATAAGCAATCTTGGCTATAAATAAATGATTTTTTTGTCTAATTTAAATGTATGGCTTTAGCAATTATGTACTGTTGTTTAGGTCTAAGTTGTAAGTCCTGATATTTCTAATTAATTACAACTTGTGAAAATGACAATGCATTACATGTAGCAGCAGCTAATCTCTTCTACAAGTTTATCATACTATTTAATTTCTCTAAACTATCTTAATGAGTGATAAAAATCTAATTTTACTACTTCCCATTAACATATATAGTTAGGGTTAATTACACTGCAGCATAAGCTATTAACATTCAGTAAAATGCAAGCAAATCATATGTCAGAGATAGCACAATGTGTACAATTACTATAGATTTTGCATTTCCAATCCTTCACTTCTAAAAAAATATTTATTAAGAAATGTTATTTGTGAGCAGATTTCTAACATATATATTTGAAAAGTAGTCCAGTTCTCTTCTTCTTATCATCATGGCCATGATTCAGGCACTTCCTGCTTTCACAAACATTAGTGCTGAACCTTGAATTCTTCTAGGCCCCACATTTTCATCAAAACAGCTCAAGACGTAGGTAGGAAGCAAAGCCATATTAATCAAGTAGTTTTAAACAACTCAAATCTTTCTTTTGATCCTGATCTCATTTTAAGTGTTAATTGCTTCATAAGTGAGCTGTGAAAGGAATGTGTTATAAAAAAACAAACAAAACATAGTCACCAAAACTTTTACACTCCTAATTAGCATTTTACTTAGCTCTGACATTCATTTAACCCTGTAATTCACATACTGTGTAAAAAAATAAAATAAATAAGAATGTAATCTTATATACGTTTAAAGTTACCAGTTCTACCAATTATAATTTAATGTCATTCTCATACAGAAAATACATCTTTAACAATTACAGATGAATTTATAAGTTTAGTTCAAATGAATATATTAAGTCTTTAACTGTAAGTATAGTAAGACTAAATATTTATATCCCCCATTATGTACAATGATTTTGTTTAAAAAATAAATGCATACTTACATATGATTTGAAACTTAAAGTTCTAATTAAACCCTTTAATTAGAGGGTAAATCTATTGTTCAAAAATAAAGGTCTTGTAGTCAGAAAATAAATATCACTAGTTTTCAAGCTTTTTAACTTTAGAAGCAGTTTTGCATGGATTCAGCTCACTCTGCCTCTTGAGGGATACAGCATTCTAGTCCATTGCTTCAGTGCTGTGAAGAATTTTATTTTTATTAACAAATGTAAATGCATCTTCCAGTGTATCAAATACTGTGATTCCTTCGGGAAGAAATATTTTGATCTTCAGAGGAAACACTGAAGTAGCTTTAATATTGTTCTTTTAAGTTCTTTAATCAGTGGCAAGATTTCCTTTTATTCATTAAAATGTCTTCAAAGATGTATTTATTCTGTCAAACACATGTTCCCATATGTTTGTGAAACCAAATGTATTTATTCTTGTTTTATTGTGTTTTAACTTATGCAGTGTTTAATGTTAAGTGCAATAATAGATATCTGGCTGATTTTATTGACTTGAGTCTTTCAGTTTTGTTCTTTGTGCTATTCAATAATAGAAAAACAACCAGCTAGTCAGCCAATCACAGGAACTCCAAAAACTCTAAAAACAATTTTATTTAACCAAAACACAAAGTCAAAGTTAAGTGCTTTTGTCTACTTATAAAGACATCATCAGAACTGTGACTTTCAACTAAAACTCATCCCTTTTGAAACTACATGAACTAAGACACACCCCCTACAGAACTCAATCAAAAAATGATGACATCATCACTGGTTTCTTAAAAGGCACATGCATTATTTAGTTGGAATTATATCCCCAGTAAAACAAAAGTCCAGGGGACTATATCAAACCATACAAGCTCATTTTTTAGTTCACTTGAAATTCAAATGTTGGCATTAAGACTGGGTGAACTGGCTGTATTACATCTAATTTGCCAATGCATTTCCCACTGTAAGAGTTAGTTTTGCCAGTCCCCTCTCCATATGGTTTTACCTGTATTTGTTCCAAAATTAAGAAAATAAACTTGTTAAACTCTGAACATATACTTGAGTGTCTGGCTAAAGCACTCTTCATGTCTTGATGTTTTATACTGTATAAGTGTTGGTAAATACACTTGTTCAAGACATTTTTAGTTTTGTCTATATAAAATGCCATACATGAGGTACATGGAGCCAAATAAATAATTCTCTATGTAGCACAGTTATAAGTGCCACCATGCATGTTACCAACAATTTTGATCATTAAAGGACCTTGATAATTCGTGTTAATATAGGAGCATTGTGTCAAAAGGCATGAGTTTTGTTGAAAGTCACAGTTCTGATGGTGTCTTTGTAAGTAGATGAAAGTGCTTAACTTTGACTTTGTATTTTGGTTAAATAAAAGTGTTTTTAGAGCTCCTGTGATTGGCTAACTAGCTGACTAGCTGATTGTTTTTCTATTATTGGATTTTGTTTCTACCAGTTCCATAAACCAGTTTGTATTTGGTTTTGGATTCTTGGTGCTATTCAGTTACTTTGATGTACATCTGTCCACACCCAGATAAGTGACCAATTAATGTCCCTTGCATTTTAGTGTAGTTTGTAGTCTGTTTTACTCTTTTTTTCTTTTTTTTTTTTCCTTTTTTGTTTTACGAGGAAAACAACTATTCACTCCATTTGTTAAGTAAGCTCACTTTTACATTTGTATGTCTCCTCATGTCTACTTAGGCTACATTCTGTTCCATTTTTAACAGTCTAAAAGTCTATTTTATATTTTTCTTTAGGTCCATTTAAATTATCTTCTTCACAACTTTGTAGCAACTTTTCTTTTCTATCAGAACATATTAGTCTTTTGTAACCCTTAGTAAAGAATTATCTCCATTTAGTCCATTTTAGATTGTGTGCATATTTATTTATTTATTTTATTTATTTCCAATTTGTTAACAGGTAGGTGTGCTGATTAAGTGAATATTTTCAGGCATGATTTGGGCTCTAATGAGCATCAAAGAGAAGGTTAACATGTTTTACAATAAAATAAGACCATAATGTATAAACCAATTGATGTACTGTAATTTACAAATTATATGAGAATTTTTATGACTATGTTAAGAAAATGCACTTACTATAGATGCATGCAGAAGTGACATTGTAAGTTTAAATTATAGTTCTGCACATTTTTTATTAATTCACTCCAATGGAGCTCAGGAAGTTTGCAATGTAACTTCCAATGGGTGGAGGCTAAGCCTTTTGACAGAATCAAATTATGTCCTCACATTTCCAACAAATGTTCATATCTCTGGAACCATAGGGGTTATGAAAGACATATAAAGGGCATACTCTTCAGCACAAACTATTTTTGTAGTGGTAGTATTCTTTATGTTCTAGGTCTTAAATCAAATTTTGTAAGTCACAGTATACTCTAACTATTACCTTTGTAATATCTTCTAAACAACTTACAATACCTCAGCAACAACTGAAGTTGCACATGTACTCTTGGTGGCATTTTATTCATCTAGCTTAGAGCTTTCTTATAAGGCTAAGGATTTCTGTCTGTGTTACTTGGTTGTTGAGATAATTAAAAAAATTTGAAAATTATGTCTGTATAATTTAATATCACAAAAGCAACCATTAATATCTCTTTACCTACACTAGGCAGAGGTCAAATATTAATGCAGTTGATTTTGCCAATGTGTAGGCTTTAAGATGAAATCTTTTAAAACCTTGTACATAGCATAATTTTGGAAGTATTGATGGAAATATGAAGAAGCAATATTTGAGACCTAGAGGCGTCAGTAGGAGGTAAGTGCAGATGAACCTGGAGGCATCACTCGGATGTAATGAGGTAATTTTACTGTTGAAAATAAAAACAAAAACACAGTTTGGATGACTAAAAGGATCCTTCATTGACTCACTAATTTGAAAAACAAGCACTTTCATCTTCCAAACTTTGGATGAACTAAAATGATACTTACATTGAGTCACTAATGTGAAATACAAGCACTTTCATCTCCTAAACTATTTTCAAGAGCTGTAGACTTCTTCAGATCAATATTGTCACCTGTACTATGACATCATTTGAACTCTGTTTTTTATTTTTATTTGTTCAGCGAAATGGCAGCCTGTGGTTTACTGCACAGAGTTAGGCACTCTCAGCTATTTCGTAGTTGGTTCTCTCTTATTTTTGCAGCACTTTACACTATTTTCCTCATTAATTTGGTTTGCTACACTATTTTATGGGTGGTACTCTTAAAGCAGCCTTTGAGACTTCCATTATCTTTCTTTGGATATAACTTGACTTTTTACCTTTGTATCTTCTTCTAAGAAAACAGGCAGGTATCTCTGGCTAGCCCTTGTGTTGTCTACTGCAGAAACTCTTATCATTTGCAATACAAATTTTTATTTAGGTTGCTGCTTTAAACTTCTTTCATCCCCTCCCCCCACTACCATGGCAGTATCTGTGTATTATGTGAATGTATGTTATTTGGTTGCTTAATGTGCATCTTTATAAAGTACTCAGTCATGTTTAAATGGAAACTGCAGTATCACTTAAATTTTATTGGCATACCTTGGTGATCTTTAATTGTTGGGCCATCTGGCATGATTTTCTTTCATGCTTGTACATTTTGCTTTATAGCATTCACTTTATAATATTGTGGTCTTGTTACCTCACCTTTTCCCTTAGTCTGTTTCATATTTTTTTGCACTTTTATATGTTTTTACTAAGAAATGAGTGCACAAAGGGCAACATGTGAGAAAACATTACTAGGTTTGAAGTTCCATTTTTCAACCTTTTCTAGATTTCCATCACCAGGTATTTGTTTTCTACACTGTAGAACAAGCAGGGGTTAGTTCAATGTCTCAGCTTCACATGCTTGCTGATTTTCCATTTCATGGGTCCAGAAGGCCTGCAAGTAGAAGGAATTCTACATTTAGTCTTAGTCAAAACACTAAGAAGCCAACAACATGTTTACTCACAAGTAGTAAAAACATACCTTTACAGTACTATGATTTTTCTGTTCCATACTACTTTTTTTCACATTCCTCCTGGCTCAAAGGTGGGTAAGATGGACAAGAAAATCTCCTCCTACATTCTCATGTTTATCTTGGTGTACTATGGAAAAGTGATTATCCTGAAGACTGAAGTGCTATCACGTTATGTAGGCATTTTTACCTTTCATTGTAACCATCCAGTTCTGGACACTGTGATCTGAGCATATTAAGAATATGTGGCTCAAGTGATAGTACTGCAAAGCCGCTACTGCCCAATTTATACACAATGCTTCTTTTTCTTTGGTGCAGTATTCTTCCTTTCATATAGCATTTGTTGGGATATGTAATCAAGTGTTCCTGTGTGATACATTGTCAACAATGTACAACACTGTACAAGTCTTAGACCTACAGTGGAGAGTCATTATGTATGAAATGGACAGAAGTTTTTTTTTTTTTTGTAAAGCCTGGCATAACACAGAAAAGTTAGCACTACAATCTAGTTCCTACTAAACTGTGAAAAGAGCCACAAGGCTGAAAATGGAGCATGAACCTCCTATATCAGTCAACCATATCAATACATGGACTTCTTTCTTTGTACTGTGTATGGGTACTTAATTAATTAAAATCTTTTGTTGGTTAGATAGTATTTTCTATATCCTACAACAAAACACAAAGCCTTACTTTTACAAATCTAAAATATTTTTGGTGATATTTAGCATTCATGATCATTTGAACAATAAACACAAATGCTGAACTTTCTTTTCTGAGGTGTTACTGAAGACATTTGTGCCAAGGCCTACATTTCCTTCCTCTCAGTTAAATATCTGTCATATTCTGTAAAGTATTAGGGTTCCTCTGGAGTTCAAATTGTCACTACTGGTTTAGAATCTGAGTACTTGACAAGACCACAAAGTGAAGCTGAAATCTAAATATATCGGCTTGGCTTTACTTACACAAAATGTCATTTACCATTGAGATTGGATGGCTGTCAAAAGTAATCACATTATTAAAACATTAAAGGTCTGCACACAGCTGCATTTCTCAGTGTTTCTTTGCTTAAGTAAGGATTACAGATGCTAATCATTCCTTAGTAGTGGGTTCTAAGATCTCTGCTCATTTCACTTGAATTCTTTAATGAATTCTTATAGGTTGCTGGGATATGACATGCACTTTTTCTAAAGGCTATGCTTTCCTTTAGCCTTCTGGAATGGGATTTATTTTCCTGATTATTTATTTACGTTTTTATTTGGGTCTACTTTACATGGTCGACTTTTCATACAGTCGAAGACCATATCACCGAGACCATATGATTGACTTTCAAAACGTCGACCATGTAAAAAAAAAAAAAAACACAGCAATCACTAACCTTCACATTGCTAGCAGGGGGGCAAGCCCCTGTGCATCCCCACCCCCCTCGGAACTTAAATATACCAACTCTGACATCGCACTACAGTGTGGAAGATGTAAATAGTACAGTTTTGTACCTACCATAAATGTAGATGTCCGAACAGGATAGCATCTGCAGTCCTAACAAATGGGGTTGTCCTGTCGTCAGGCAGCCCTTCGGTCGGCCGGATTCCAAAGTCTGGGTCTGGCCTCGGCTGGTGTCGCACTTCACCCGACGTCATCTCTGCTGGTCTTCGGGTATAAAGGCATCAGCCGACGCCATTTTCCTCAGTGTTTCTTGCCCCAGATGCCAGTTGCCCTCTTGGAAAACTAAATTTTGGGTAAATGCCAATGTTTCCAAAAAAAGGTAGGCAAACAAAAAATAAGCATGTATGTACATATATACAAACAAATACACCATAAGAGATCCCCCCAGCTAGCTATTAGGAGGGTAAATACCCTAGGAATACCACAGAGGGGAAGGAGAGTGGGTAATCCTGACTGCAGATGCTATCCTGTTCGGACATCTACATTTATGGTAGGTACAAAACTGTACTATGTCCTTCAAGGATGCATCTGCAGTCCTAACAAATGGGTAGAATACCATAGCCAAACTAGGGGAGGAGGAAGAAGAATTATGGTGTAGTTAGGATCCCTTGCAATACAGCAGTGGCAAACCCTGCTCGGGATCTAGAGTATAGAGGTAAGTTATAATGCTTGGCAAATGTATGCACGGAGGTCCAAGTAGCTGCCTCAATAATGTCCTTGGTAGCCACTCCTCGTAAGAAAGCTGTGGTAGTGGCTGTAGCCCTTGTAGAGTGAGGTCTTATGTTCTGTGGAATTGGCTTTCCATGGTAGGAGTAACAGAATCTTATGCAATTTCCTATCCACTTGAAAGGTCAGTTTTTCTATTGCCCTTGGTTCTGTCCAGGTAGTAGCGCAACTGTCTATGTACATCCAAGGTATGCAGCAGTCTTTCCCCCCTGTTCTGTGGATTGGGAAAGAAGGTAGGTAGGTGGATTGCCTGGTTTAGAGACACTCTGGATACCACCTTAGGCATAAATGTAGGATTAGTTCTCATGGATACTCTATCTTGATGGAAGATTAGGAAGGGTTGTACTGCCATTAAGGCCTGTAGTTCCGAAACCCTTCTTGCTGAAGTAATTGCCAGTAGGAAAGCAGTTTTCCAGGATAGGTGTTGAAGATCTGCTGTTGCTGCTGGTTCGAATGGAGGGAGTGTCAATTTTTCTAGCACAAAGTTCAAGTCCCATGCTGGTAATGGTGGTTTCCTAGGAGGTTTTACATTCTTGATTCCTCTGAGGAACTGCCTGAGTAGAGGATGTGAGAAGACAGGGGATCAAGCTGTATTCTGCAGAAATAGCTGATGCATGTATCTTGATGGAGGAATAGGACAGGCCTGTATGGAGAAGCTCTGCCAAATACTCCAGGATGTTGGCAATATCTATCTTTGACACATCTTTTCCTCTTTCAGTGCTCCAAATGACAAACCTTTTCCATTTCCCTGCATAGTTCCATCTTGTAGAAGGTCTGCGGGCCTCCAGGATAATGTCTTTAACCCTTTGGGATAAATCTGGGTTAGTTGCTGTTATGTAATGTTCCAGGCAGTTAGTTGCAGAGTTTTTAGATTTGGATGCATGATGTTGTAGTCGTTCTGAGTTAACATCAAAGGCATCAGGGGTAGTGTCCACGTTCTCCCCTGAGACATGCTCCTCAGCAATGGATACCAGTGTTGTCTTGGCCAATTTGGAGCTATCAGAATTATCCTTGGACATTCCTCTTTGATTTTCAGTAGTACCTTGTGCATCAAAGGAAGAGGTGGAAATGCATATGCTGTCAGGTCTTTCCAACTGAAGGATAGAGAGTCCACCTTCCATGCAAGTGGGTGGTATGTCCTTGTGCAGAATTTCTTGAGCTGGTGATTGAGTGGGGATGCGAATAGGTCTATTTGTGGTATTCCCCATTTCTGTGTGATGGCCTTGAAGATGTCCGGGTGTAGCATCCATTCGTGAGCATCCGAGGTAGTTCTGCTTAACATGTCTGCTAGGATGTTTTCTTTTCCCGTACAAATATTGCCTGTAACTGAATGTTGTAGCTCAGAGCCATATTCCATAGGTCCAGAGTCATTCGGCATAGGGGTATGAATGAGTGCCTCCCTGTTTGTTGATGTACCACATGACTGTGGTGTTGTCTGTCCTTATCATCAAATGGCCTTCTTTGAGGAATGGTCTGAAATTCTGGATTGCTAGTTTTACTGCCAGCATTTCTTTTTGATTTATGTGCAGGTGCAGTTGATCTGGGGTCCATAATCCTTGTATGCATTTGTCTAGCATGTGGGCCCCCAACCTAGGTCTGAGGCGTCCGTTGTGATGGTTTGGCTTGCTTGAAAGTTGTGGAAGGGCAAGCCTGGGTTTGACTGGCATGCTTGAGCCCACCATAGGAACTCTTGTTTCAGGCATGGGATTAGTGGTATTTCGGTTTCTAAGCTGTGCCTGTGTTGAGACCATAAGTTCTTTAGGTACCACTGTAGTTTTCTCATATGCAGTCTGGCATGGGGGACCAGGATTATGCATGATGCCATGAAGCCCAAGGCCTGCAGTACTTTCCTTGCTGTTAGTTTGTTCTGCTTTATTAATGCCAAGAAGTAAAGAGGGAGTTGTTCTTGTTTTTCTGCAGTTAGGAATGCCATCTGTTTTACTGTGTCCAATTCTGCACCCAAGAATGTTCTTGTTTGGGATGGTATTAGTCTTGACTTTTTTAAATTGACTGTGTATTCCAGGGCTTGTAGTAAGCAAATGACTCTTTGTAAGTCTTTTGTCAGCTTGCTTTTGTTGTCCGCTTGTATCAGGCAGTCGTCCAGGTATGGATAAATTTGGATTCCCTGTAGCCTGCAATGAGCGATTACTGATGCCAGGCATTTTGTGAATACTCTGGGCGCAGTAGATAAGCCAAAGGGCAATGCTGAGAATTGATAATGCTCTGATCCTGCAAGAAATCTGAGGTATCTTCTGCAATTTGGTCGTATGGGGACGTGCAGGTATGCCTCCTTGAGATCTAGAGTTACCAGCCAACACTCCTTGCCCAGCATGGGAAGAAGTTGCTGTAGTGTCAGCATTTTGAATTTTGGAACAATGATGAATGTGTTTAAGGCGGACAGGTCGAGAATAGGTCTCCAACTTTTCTCTTTTCTTGGTACTAGGAAGAGTCTGGAGTAGAATCCTTTGCCCTGTTCTGTTGGTGGTACTCTTTCCACAGCTCTCATCTTTGTTAATTGAGCTATCTGTTTTAGAGCTTCTGTTTTCTGATTTGGAGGTAGGTTTGGCATTCCTCTTTTTACTGGTAAGGTGTGGAAATGAAACCTGTAGCCTTGGTCTATAGTCTGCAAAATCCACTTGTCTTTTGTAATATAGTGCCAATTTTTTGAAAATAAGGCTAACTTTCCGCCTAAGGGTGCTGCTATTTGTTCCCTGGTAGGCGGTGTCAGAGCCAAGTCACTGTGATTGTCCTGTTGCAGTGGCAGTGGTTGTGTCTGTGCCTCGCTGGTTATTGCCTTGCCACTGGCGGCCTCTGTAGGCACCTCCTCTGGATTGATTTCTGCCTCTGGAACGTCTATTCCTGCCTCTCTGAGATTTAGAGAGTCTGGAAAGGACCAATTTTTGGAAGGCCAGTTCCTGCTAAACCTTGGGGGCTGAACCTGTAAGAAATCTTTAACTGTTTGTACAGATTTTGCCTTCTCTTCCATTTTCTTCATTACTTGCTGGGCAGGAGAACCAAATAGACTGGCCTTATCCATAGGAGCATCTAACAGCTTTGCTTTAACATGATCCGCAAGACCTGTTCTTTCAACCATGCATGCCTTCTTATAACTGTGCCAGTCATGGCTGATCTAAATGAAGCCTCCAGTGCATCATAGCCACATTTTAAAGAATGGTTACTAACCTGCTGAATGTTATTCACCATTTCTAAAACATATTTCTTATCTAAGGAATCATCAGAGGACAGTTTCTTAGTTAACTGATCAAGCATAAACTCTTGGTATTGGATCATATGAAACTGACAGTTCAAAGCTCTAGCTGAGAGAGTAGCAGAGGTGTAAACTTTTTACCCCATCTCTAAGGACCTGGATTCCCTTTCAGAAGGGAGAGGGTTTTTTGCTGAGGTCGAAGCTACTGCCTTAGGCCCCTGGGAGATAGTCTCAGGATCTGCAAGTGGGGCCTTGTATAGGTGGTGATGAGTGTCCGGTACCCTGTAAAACCTATCGGGTTTGGCAGGGGCTGGAGGTAAGGTATCAGGAGCAGTGCAAACATCATTAAATGCATCATCCACAACAGGCAGAACTGGAGGTATAGCTAAGCGCCTATGTTGCGGTAAGTGTAGAAAGGTCCTAAGCCTTTTTCTTGAATCTGAGAAGTCTTGTCCCTGCCATTGGAATTGCTCTCTCATGGCATGTAAGGTTTCCCCAAAGGAAAATTCCTCTGGTGGAGAGGCAGATGGAATAGATTCTTCAGCATCGGAATCTTCATAAGTAGAAAAAGGAGCCTCTGGATGGTCTGTAATGTCTGAATCATCAGAAGAATCATCTGAGGACACTGGCTCTGGGGGCTCTGCTCTAGGTCTCTTTTCTGGAGGCTGAGAGGCCCTGTCTGGGTGAGATTGGGATCCCCTTATTAAAGAGATGAGATCCTCTGCCAGAGTAAGCATTTGAGAACTGGAACTGGGCCTGTGTGAGGGGGCTTAACAGGCACTGATTTAGCAGTTTTGGCTGCTTTAGCCCTGGCAAAGGCCTTAATAGACATGGCTGCAGGAGGCCTAGCAGCACCACGTGCTGGGGTAGAGACATCCAAAGGGATGGTGTCCGATAATTCTAGAGGGACCACATTAGTAGGCAAAACTTCAGAGGCCGATTCAACTAGGGTAGCAGGAGGCTCGGTAGTAGTCATGGATTCGGCTGAAGATTGACCCGTTTGCTCGGTTTCGGCCGAAACCGAGACACTCGCGGTTTGCTTAACTGCGGTTTCGGCTGAAACCGCGGACCGCAAGTGTCGGTCTTTTTCTTTGCGTTTTTTAACAATTTGAGAAGTCGGAGGATCCGACGGCATAATGTACGCAAAATCTGAGCCGAAAAACTGTTCAGCAAACTCCGACCGACGCCTAAGCGTTCGTCGGTTGAAGGAAGCACAGGCTAAACAGGCTGCTACGTCGTGGTCTGGGCCTAAACAAGGTAAGCAGTAAGAGTGGAAATCTTTATGAGGTATTTGTTTCCCACAAGTTAAACAGTTATTTACTTTTTCTGACATCGGCTGAGGCAAGAAAGAGTCCCCAACGGGGTACTTAGCTTTTAGAAGTCTTCGAAGTAGTATTCGGTAGTAGTAATCTCTGGATCTGACCGACCGGCACTTGCGAACAGCTTCTGCTTCGGGCGCCACGCGGCAAGAAAGACTGAGGAAAAAGGCGTCGGCTGATGCCTTTATACCCGAAGACCAGCAGAGATGACGTCGGGTGAAGTGCGACACCAGCCGAGGCCAGACCCAGACTTTGGAATCCGGCCGACCGAAGGGCTGCCTGACGACAGGACAACCCCATTTGTTAGGACTGCAGATGCATCCTTGAAGGACATCGTTCCATTCCATACTGTATGGAGATTCCCGTTCCACATGGCCGACATCTCGAAAGTCAATCATATGGTCTCAGCCATATGGTTTTTGACTTTATGAAATGTAGACCATGTGAAGGGTACCCATTTATTTGCATAGGTATAGGGAAAATGAGGGAGTAGATAGTTGTTGGTTGTGGTCTCACATGCATGTGCTGTTAGGAAAGGTTTTATCTTAGTTTATGTTTTTTTTGGAACCATGAGTTAGATGTGATCAGCAAATCATCAGTTATTGCCAGGTATTATTCCTAGTAGTCATGTACTTCATACTGGCTCAGTTGTATACTGATTGATAGTTTTGTTAATTCATAGTAATTTGATTATTGGGTTGGAGGTTTATATGACATTAGTTTTATTTGGAGTTAGGAGTACTTTAGATTGTTTAAACAAACCTTCTGTTTTGTAGAGGAACACAGTAGGTTGGCTGGGAGTTATCTGAAGAGACTACACATATTAATGTTGAATTGCCTGCATACTGAACTAAATCTGCTGGGTGAGAGGTCATAGCATTTTGTTTATTAATACAATAAAGAGTGCATTAATATAATAAAGACCGCATGTCCTAATATTGAACCTTGTGGTACGTCTAGTGCTGTTTGCTGAAGAGTTGACAGTTCATCAGCCCTGCATGCAAGCTGTGTTCACTGGCTGTGGTGACTTGTGAACAAATTGATTGTGCTCCTGCTGAGGCCCAATTCACTTTTTCTAAGTAGTAGTATGAGGTGTAAAAGTGTATTTTATGCTTTTGATAGAAGTAAAAATAAGGATATGACCATTTCACCTTGATTTCATCTTTCATAAGTATAATTTATGAAGGTTAGTAAAGCTGTTCCTGTGCTATGGTACAGTCCAAAGTCATTTTTGTGTTGTGGAAAGTAACTTGTGCTCTGATTGGTAGTTGACCAGTTGTAAGATAATGGTTATAGGTTTGTCATTTACTAGTTCAAAAGATTTGCCAGCTCCCTATTGAAATGTCACCAATCAAAATGCTGAGTCACACAAGCTGAAAAAAGACCAAAAACACAGGAGAAGAACAAATCTCGAAAAATCACTCTTCTCCTTTAAACTCTTTATGCAAGTGGGGTGCAAGCCCCTCACACCCCCCATGTGAGGGAAAGCCCCCCCTAAACTTGTGTGTGTATATAGATATATATATATAGATATATATATATATATATACACACACACACACACATATATATATATATATATATATATATATATATATATATAGATATATATATATACCAACTCCAAGATCAACATACCTCAGAGAAAAGGGAATATTCTGAGAAATGGCATATTGGACTTGGTATATATATATATATATATATATATATATATATATATATATATATATATGGGTCTACTGCATATATTTGAAAACGTACTTCTTCGAATATAAAATGTAGATCTGCAGTTACGCGAAAGTGCACTTCAGCAAAAGTGCACTTCTGCAAACATCGGTTCAACAAACTGATAGAGAACACAGTAACATTGTTTTTGCAGGGAGCAAGCCCCCCCTACACCCCCTCATGTGGCGGCTATGCCCCCCACTTAAATATACCAACTCCGAGATCGCACTACAGTGGGGAAACACATAAATTCCCTTTCCCCACTGTAGTGTGCTTCAGCACCTGTGTTCCTTAATGGTTTGTTGAAACGTTCTTCGCGGAAGTGCACTTTCGCTTAAGTGCACTTTCACGTAACCGAGAATCCACTGTTCGTTTTTGAACAAGTGGATTTTTGGTCTTTTTTAGTAGACCCTATATATATATATATATATATATATATATATATATATATATATATATATGTCCGTTCTTTCGGCCATTCAGTCTCCATATTTTGGGACTCGATCTAGCAAGTCCCAACATTTCAAATGGCTATTGATTTGCCACCATTATGTGAAGGGATAAACTATGATTGTTTTCAGACGAACTATAGCTTCTTGAATTCAATGATTTATAACAATATCTACTGGCTGGGCCAGATTTAGTCAAGGTGAGAACCTTAGCTACAAGAAGATGTTCATGCCCTATTTGGAAACTTTAAAACAGAGAATAAGATTTGTAACAAATTAATTTAGCAAGAATATTGCCAAAACATATAACAAACAAATGCAAGGCTGGGGGAAGTGTTGTTTCATTAGAACTTTAAATCTGTGCCTTCAGCTTTTCAGTTTCAGTACATTTTATTAGCAGGAAATTAATAAAGCAATTTCATTCTCAGTGACAAAATGTATTTACTTCCTAAATGTAATATACTGTTATAAACTTGTAATTGCTAGTAAATTAAATATAATTTGCAAACTGTAACGATTAACACAGATAAAGCATAACAAAAATAATTCTGAAGCATTCTATTTTTTGCTTTTTAAATGGTATGCGTGAATGCTGTCCTGAAAATATAAACTATACAGTTTATTACTCTCTATTCCCATAATACTATGTGCAGTCAACTTGCCTGTGCCAGTCTGTCTCACAGCTCATTTTTAATTCTCTTTAGTTGTGAAAATTATCTTTCCCGTGGGCAATTTGCTAGCCTTCCCTATGCAACCTTGAGGAGAAATTCCTTGAGCAGCAGTAGCTCACAGAATGGCATAATGCCAAACACTTTTCTGTATAGGAAATCATTGCCTTTGCAGTTTCTAATTCTGTTCTGGCAATGACTCACTTTTTAGAGAGATTTCTCCCTTCTTTTAGTAAGTTCAACTGGGGAGTGGATATATAAGTTTAGGGGGGTATATGGGACTTGCCACTCCTACAGAAAACAAGACAAAGGGATTTTTTTTCCCCTTTTGGTTTTCAGGCATTTTTTTGTTCTGTTGAAACTTTGACTTTCAGGAAGTCAGCATTGCATAGAACCCAATTTGCTATCATTAGTCTTAAATAGCTGTAGCTTTGCTTAAACATTAGGAAAAGCTAAACAAATAATGTGATAGAAGATGACAGAGCTGTAGATCATTGAGTATATTCTACCTAGTCAGCCACCATAGCTAGACAGTGCGTGTAAGTTACTGAGCATGTGCAAGATCAGTGCTATTTTGTACAGTCAGTCAGAGTGAATGCAGGCATGAATGGAGATGCACATGTGGGTGTGTTTGAAGTAATAAGTGAGGCAGTTAGCTTAAGTACATGTTCCAATTACAGTTCCTGATGTGTTTATGTACAATAAATATCTTGAACCCATTACAATGCTTTAGCATCTCTTTGAGTACACAAGACAAGCTACAAAGGCATCAATGTAGTTTTCCTAAATACTTTGCCTGATATATGCATGGAAGTGATTTAGTTCTCCAGTAGGATTCATATCAACATTGTTTAGATAATTTTTCTTCATAAGTTCTGCAGCTCCACCCAGATGTTCCTCTGAAACTTGTTAATCAAGTAAAAATGAAAACTTGCAGTACCGCTGTCAACAGTTGCTCTTCTCATCATTTCTCAATACCCACTAAGGGTATAAAAGTACAAATTAAAAAATCCACAATCCTTAAAAGCAACATGCTGGCATTCACTGTGTGTTATGCATATTTCTCCATCTATATAGAGAAATCAACAAGTGTTTCATGTTTTGTATCACTAGTTATGAAAAAAATATTGGTACTGACTGTAAACGTGTGTACTATCATATTTATTTCTTTGAATGGAAGGTATGAAAGCATGCAGAAGGAAACATATCTACATTTATTTATTTAACATTTGTTTACTAGGAAAGTCCGACTTTGAACAAAGCCAATTTTCAGCGGAGGCCCAGGGAGAAATGCTCTAGACACATGTTTTTGTAACACGGGAGGAAACAGGAGTACCCGGAGAAAACCCACATGAATGCAGGGAGGACATGTAGACTCTGCACAAAACGCACTCCAACCAAGAATTGAATCGGAGAACCTCTTGCTGTGAGGCGACAATGCTACTGCTGCACCACTGCGCCATCCAAAATAAATAAATGACGGTTATGTTGGCCATATAGGTGGGCCTAATTTACAGAAACCTTCATATATGAAATTATAATAAAACTCTAACAAATGAAAACAATTCTGAATGTTTGAGAGGTCGTTTCAGACTGTGAGGCACTAATCTGAAGCTTGTAAAGCTTACGCCCAAATCCAGTCCAGGAGATTTAGTATGCACTGTCCTCTGCATCCATATTAGAGATATCCTGTGAAATCAACTGCAAAAGAGGAGGAGCTTAGCCTTTGAATAAATATTTTTGAGTCTTGTTAGGAGTTGTGTTAAAAAGACAGTAGTGACACTGTCTTTTGTATATATCTGATTCTTACAACTTGTATACCATGACAATATATTGTAATGCATTATGTGAAATATTTTTATAAGCTTTATAAGGTCATAGGTAAATAACATTTTAAGCCTAGCCAATTACCCTTTTGGTGCTTGAATTAACCCATCCTGTTTGGTGTTAGATTGGCCTTATCCAGCCCGTGGTCAATAATTATATATTACCCATAGTTAGAATAACTGGGATCATACTATAGATACTTTGAGGGGATCCATGCATGGGATAAAGCATGCAGAAGCTGACTCTTTCCATTAGTAGGAGGCAGCCTTGGGGTATACTTTCTGTTTCCCATCCTTAGATTCAAATTGTGCTTGAATATGGACAGGGATGAGCTTTGCTTTACATGGATGGGGAGTCTGTGAACGTGCAGCAGTATCCTCTGTCAGATAAATCTGTCCCTCCAAACCTTTCTGTTGATGTTGCAAAAGAGGTACTAAGTTATATCAAGTATTTATGATGCCATTTGACTTACTGAGGTGCAGTAAATCCATTCATAATGGGTTGGAGGGTGCCTTGTATGCCAGACACAGGTCACCTCTTAGCAGTCTGTAAGATACCGAGTACAGTGGCGGGGCTTTGAGTTGTGCAGGACATATTGGGTAGGCCTTCTGTACTTTTAGTAATGTATCTTTGTGGGAATTCCAGTTGTTGCAAGTGTCTAGACAGATACATGCCAAAGGGAGCATTCCATTTAATCACTGGCTTAATCAGGGCAGAGCAAAGGGTATCAATGACATCTCTAGAAAAAAAAGAGAAAAAAAAACTACAACTGTGGCAAATAAAAGTCAGAACTGAACACAGAACAAAGTAATAAAAGAAAATATCAGTCCGACTGCCATGACTAAAAGCATAAAACTTAAACTTTAATATCAATAAAAACAGAGATTAGCACTTTTGTGTATCAAACAGTTCATCAGATCTAAAATAATAGCATTAATCAGCAATTAAAAATGTGTATAGCACCAGTGGAAAAATACGAAATGTCCAAGTTACCTCCCATTCAACAATCAACCATTCAAGACAGCAAGTATATTTGTACTATAAAAGTTATATCATTCACAAAAAAATCATCTGGTTTTCACAGATGTATGATATCAGTACAGAGGATATAATTGTATTCATGAGCATGTCATAAATCATATCATGCACTGACCTAGTTCTGCTGTTGAGACCTTTCTTAAAGTCTGTGAGTCAGAACTTGTTAAAATGCTTAAGAAAAGGCATCACCATTTCTTTCATAATCATACAACTGAAGAGAGATGGGCACTCCAAGATCTACAGAAGAACAGAGGCATACAGATTAGACCAGCTGACAAGGCTGGCACCATTGTCATAATGGATCATAAAGATTATATTGAGAAGGTACATTTGTTATTGGATAACAGGAATACATATGACATTATTACATCTATAGACATTAAAAAAATAACTTGGTGCATGATACCATTTATGACATATTCCTGAATAGAATGATCTCTAGAGACATTTATAATTATCTCTTTGTTCCTGAACCTCTGATTCCTATTATTAATGGACTACCAAATGTGCAAAAGAATCATTATGATCCTCCTGTGTGCCCCATAATTACTGGCAATGGCTGGCTTACAGAGCCATTATCTATCTTTGTTGAATCAAAGTTGAGACCTGTATTGAATCTGATACCCTGAACACATTAGAAGACGTTTCTGTAATTACAAATGACTATGGCATTGAGTCTATTACAATGTCTGTTTCCGAGAAGCGTGGATATGACAGCAATATGATTACTGTGATTTGTATGCTGCTTGAATTGATCCTAGAGAACAACACTTTTGTATTTGAAGAGGAGTTATACATGCAGAAATTTGGTGTAGATATGGGCACTCCATGCACCAACAGTTATGCCAATCTCATTGTAGCTAAATGGGAAGAAGCATATGTCTTGAGTGAGAATGTGTTTAAGCACTGTATTGTCTACTATAAATGCTTCATGGATGATATCTTCCTTCTTTGGAAGGGTAGTGTGGAGCAATTGAAAGATTTTATCATCTATTTGGAAAGCACCACTTCATTTCTTAAGTTTACAATGACTCAATCTTCTTCAACAATAGATTTGTTGGATGTTCAGCTGTATATGAAAGATGAGGGTGTTTTTGAGAAACAGCTGTATTGCAACGTTTACTGGAAAATATGCTATTACATCAGACCAGCATGCATCCTGCATTTGTCTTTCAGAATGTCCTGAAAGGACAGTTTTTATGGACTTGACATTTACACACATTGGAGAATGAATTTTTAAATGCTGCAGAGAATTTGAAGGATGAATTTCATATTAGAGGTTACAAAGAGAAGGAAGTTATGAAATCATCCACAGAAGTGAGGAATTTAAGAGCAACAAAAGGGAGACATTATTTCTCTGGGGAAGAATGAGAGCTCTGTATAAGTAAACAACTAGGAACTCGCAGGTTAAATTAACACTCACATATTCAAGTGACATTAGATATATTTGTGATATAGTTAAGAAAAAAATTGATGATCCTTACTTCAGATGAAAATATCAAGAAAATAGTTGGTGAACAGCCACATTTCTGCTTTACAAACAATGCCTCCCTTAAGAGACAGTTATGCTACCATTCGAATATGGCTCATACTGCAAGATCAGAACGAGTTGGGACCTATGCATGCCATTCATGTAAGGCATGCAAGTATATTTCAAGTGAGGTTTTCTTTGTGCATCCTATATTTAGAAAGAAATTTGTGCCACACCTGAGTACAGAACAAGGAATATAGTATATATATATATATTGGCATTTGCAATAAATGCTGTAGTTTTTAAGTTAAGAAAACCCACAGAATGCTTAAGGATAGGATTTTACAGCATATGGGCAATATTAGATGGAAGCTGTTGAATAATAAATGGGCAAAACATGTTTCAATAAATCATGATCATGATTTCAGATTTATGGTGCTGCAGATTATCAATAGAACTATACAAGGTGGTGATTTCATTAACAGGATGGAGGTAGCAGAGATGTATTGGCTTGCCACACTACAAGTGGATAAACTACCAGGATTGAATGGCAACATTTCCCTTAGACTTGCCCCTAAGAGGCATAGATATTTTCAATAACTGAATGGCTAGTTCATTTGATAACGATAAAGAAAATCAATGTATATTTATATTTTGTGAATGAATGCCTTTTTTGAGGATGATCCATCCCCCTTTTTTATTGACCTATCCCGAAGAGGCACAGATTCCTCTGCCAGACTGATTGGATGTCTGTGTTGAGTGGGATGTTTCTACATTACAATGTTTTTCGTTGACCTGCACTGAGGGGGGTGTAGATTCTTCTGTTATTCTGATTGGAGATGCATTTTAAGTGTGACCTATGGAAGGGAAGGGGTGTGTCTCTATGAAAATCAGACGTCTTTTTCATAAATGATCCAACTTCTTTAGTACGAACATACTTGTTCTTTTGATTGGTTGATTGTTGAAAGGGAAGTAACGTGGACTCTTCAAATGTTTTTATTGAAGTTTTACACATTCTGATTGGAGGTACATTTTAAATGGGACCTATGGAAGCGAATGGGCTTACCTCTGTGAAAACCAGATGATTTTTTTTGTGAATGATATAACTTTTATAGTACAAATATACTTTCTGTCTTGAATGGTTGATTGTTGAATGGGAGGTAACTTGGACATTTCGGATTTTTCCACTGGTGCTATACACATTTTTAATTGCTGATTAATGCTATTATTTTAGATCTGATGAACTGTTTGATACACAAAAGTGCTAATCTCTGTTTTTATTGATATTAAAGTTTAAGTTTTATGCTTTTAGTCATGGTAGTCGGACTGATATTTTCTTTTATTACTTTGTTCTGTGTTCAGTTCTGACTTTTAATTGCCACAGTTGTAGTTTTTCTCTTTTTTTTTCTAGTGATGTCATTGATACCCTTTACTCTGCCCTGATTAAGCCAGTGATTGAATGGAATGCTCCCTTTGGCATGTATCTGTCTAGACACTTGCAACAACTGGAATGCCCACAGAGATACATTACTAAAAGTACAGAAGGCCTACCCAATATGTCCTGCACAGACTGACTCAAAGCCCAGCCACTGTACTCGGTATCTTACAGACTGCTAAGAGGTAACCTGTGTCTGGCATACAAGGTACCCTCAAACCCATTATGAATGGATTTACTGCACCTCAGTAAGTCAAATGGCATCATAAATACTTGATATAACTTAGTACCTCTTTTGCAACATCAACAGAAAGGTTTGGAGGAACAGATTTATCTGACAGAGGATACTGCTGCACACTCACAGACTCCCCATCCATGTAAAGCAAAGCTCATCCCTGTCCATATTCAAGCACAATTTGAATCTAAGGATGGGAGACAGAAAGTATACCCCAAGGCTGCCTCCTACTAATGGAAAGAGTCAGCTTCTGCATGCTTTATCCCATGCATGGATCCCCTCAAAGTATCTATGGTATGATCCCAGTTATTCTCACTATGGGTAATATATAATTATTGACCACGGGATGGGTAAGGCCAATCTAACACCAAATGGGATGGGTTAATTCAAGCACCAAAAGGGTAATTGGCTAGGCTTAAAATGTTATTTACCTATGAACTTATAAAGCTTATGAAAATATTTCACATAATGCATTACAATATATTGTCATGGTATACAAGTTGTAAGAATCAGCTATATACAAAAGACAGTGTCACTACTGTCTTTTTAACACAACTCCTACCAACACTCAAAAATTCTTATTCAAAAGCTAAGCTCCTCCTCTCTTGCAGTTGATAACTTTTCACAGGATATCTCTAATATGGACGCAGAGGACAGTGCCTACTAAATCTCGAGGACTGGATTTGGGCAGTTCATTTCTTGGCTGGAGTGCATTTTGTGCGGAATCTGCAATTCCTCCCTACATTCGTGTGGGTTTTCTCTGGGTACTCCGGTTTCCTCCCATTTTACAAAACGTTCATTTCCCCGGGCTTCTGCTGAAAATTGGCTTTGTTCCAAGTCAGAATTTCCCAGTAAACAAATGTTAAATAAATAAATAAATAAATAAATGTAGATATGCTTCCTTCTGCATGCTTTCATACCTTCCATTCAAAGAAATAAATATGATAGTACACACGTTTACAGTCAGTAAGTACCAATATTTTTTTTCATAACTAGTGATACAAAACATGAAACACTCGTTGATTTCTCTATATAGATGGAGAAATATGCATAACACGCAATGAATGCCAGCATGTTGCTTTTAAGGATTGTGGATTTTTTAATTTGTACTTTTATACCCTTAGTGGGTATTGGGAGATGATGAGAAGAGCAACTGTTGACAGCGGTACAGCAAGTTTTCATTTTTACTTGATTAACAAGTTTCAGAGGAACATCTGGGTGGAGTTGCAGAACTTATGAAGAAAAATTATCTAAACAATGTTAATATGAATCCCACTGGAGAACTAAATCACTTCCATGCATATATCAGGCAAGCTATTTAGGAAAACTACATTGATGCCTTTGTAGCTTGTCTTGTGTACTCAAAGAGATGCTAAAACATTGTAATGAGTTCAAGATATTTATTGTACATAAACACATCAGGAACTGTAATTGGAACATGTACTTAAGCTAACTGCCTCACTTATTACTTCAAACCCACATGTGCATCTCCATTCATGCCTGCATTCACTCTGACTGACTGTACAAAATAGCACTGATCTTGCACATGCTCAGTAACTTACATGCACTGTCTAGCTATGGTGGCTGACTAGGTACAATATACTCAATGATCTACAGCTCTGTCATCTTCTAACACAGTATTTGTTTAGCTTTTCCTAATGTTTAAGCAAAACTACAGCTATTTAAGACTAATGAAAGCAAATTGGGTTCTATGCAATGCTGACTTCCTGAAAGTCGAAGTTTCAACAGAACAAAAAAAAATGCCTGAAAACGAAAAGGGGGAAAAATCCCTTTTTCTTGTTTTTTGTAGGAGGGGGAAGTCCCCCATACCCCCCCCCAAAACTTATATATCCACTCCCCAGCTGAACTTACTAAAAGAAGGGAGAAATCTCCCTAAAAAGTGAGTCATTGCCAGAACAGAATTAGAAATTGCAAAGGCAATGATTTCCTATACAGGAAAGTGTTTGGCATTATGTCATTCTGTGAGCTACTGCTGCTCAAGGAATTTCTCCTCAAGATTGCGTAGGGAAGGCTAGCAAATTGCCCACGGGAAAGATAATTTTCACAACTAAAGAGAATTAAAAATGAGCTGTGAGACAGACTGGCACAGGCAAGTTGACTGCACATAGTATTATGGGAATAGAGAGTAATAAACTGTATAGTTTATATTTTCAGGACAGCATTCATGCATACCATTTAAAAAGCAAAAAATAGAATGCTTCAAAATGATTTTTGTTATACTTTATCTGTGTTAATCATTACAGTTTGCAAATTATATTTCATTTACTAGCAATTACAAGTTTATAATAATATATTACATCTAGGAATTAAATACATTCTGTCACTGAGAATGAAATTGCTTTATTAATTTCCTGCTAATAAAATGTACTGAAACTGAAAAGTTGAAGGCACAGATTTAAATTTCTAATGAAACAACACTTCCCCCAGCCTTGCATTTGTTTGTTATATGTTTTGGCAATATTCTTGCTAAATTCATTTGTTACAAATCTTATTCTCTGTTTTAAAGTTTTTAAATAAGGCATGAACATCTTCTCGTAGCTAAGGGTCTTACCTTGTTTAAATCTGGCCCTGCCAGTAGATATTGTTATCTTCTTCTTTTTCTTTCAGATTTTCCCATTTAGGGGTCGCCACAGCGGATCACCTGTCTGCTCATGATTGGCAGTGGAGTTTTACAGTGTCGAGTTGCTAGCCCGGCACCCAACCTTCCACAGAAGGCACACACACGCACACACTCTCACGCCTAGGGCCAATTTAGAGTGTTCAATCCACCTACAGCATGTCATTGGGATGTGGGAGAAAACTGGAGCACCTGGAGGAAACCCACACATCACAGGGAGGACATGCAGACTCCGCACAGAAGGCACCCCAGCAGAGGATCGAACCGGGGAACATTTTGCTGTGAGACGATAACGGGTGCACCGCCGTGGCCACCTATGCAGACTGAGAAATTAAAAACCCAAAATGAGTTTCTTATCTGAGCTCTGCAGTTGATATCACCCAGAGAGAGAGAGTGACTGCAGCACAGGAAAACTGAAAGAGCCCTGTGTCAGAGTGTGAAGGACTGTCCTGGCCTTGCCAGGCGACTGGTCCCACACTTTCCAGACAGACAGTGGGAGGAATTCTGAACTTTGACAGACTGTCAGAGGGAGGGTGACAGGGCACTAATTCCCATATGCCAGTAAGTCACAGTGCTTGAACATCTTTTAGGTCAAACAGTTAACCAGAGCATCTGCCTAGGACTCCAATAATCATATAAAATACAGTAGAGTACCAGTAGCTTACCAAGGGCCTAGTTAAGAAATATACATGGTTTCAAAAAAGAAGAATGCAGATTTATGTCAAGATGACCAATACCAGACTCCTTGGAACAAGGATAAGTCTTAATGTACCAGCTGACTCCTGGTTTTCTAAGAAGTCTGCTATGCAAGAGTCCAGTCCATCTGCAGAGAACCCAGATGGTAAACTACTATCAAATGTCCTTCGGCTACATGACTACATGCTTTCTTCTATCACTGAAGCTTGGGAGGAAACAGGAAAGGTTGCTGTTCTTGTACATTTAAAAAAAATAAAACTTGTTCATCTACATTCTACATTTGTTAACACTGTTAAAAAGTATCATGTTAAACTTTCCATGCACCCAGCTCCACACCATATTACACCAGCCAGGCTGTCAAGCCACAAGAAGATTGTCCAGTTTCTCACAGTTTTTTATGAAAAACACAGGACAGTTAAATTATATACTAGTCCATTGGGAAATGTGTACAAGTTCAGGTTAACCCAACCCTATTCAACTGAAGCAGCACCGTAGATAGGCAATAACATGCTCTTTGTAACTCACTGCTTTAGTACTGACTGTTGGGATACCTGACCGCAGAAGCCAGATGGCTGGCCTGAATACCAAAGCTTTTACTCCTCCCCCCTTCAGGCCTGGTGAGCTTTCTCCCCCACCAACATCAACACATCAGTAGTATAAGAGGAAGCTGGCCAGCATAATCTTCAGATCATTCTTGTCCCAGTGTGAGGAGCAATCAGGTTGCGTCATCAGTCAACTTGGTCAGCCTGAAGCAGTGTTTGCAGACAAATGACCCCACTGGGGAAATTTCTTTTTCACCCAAAGAGAATGTGTGTCTTTTTTTGGCTAGTCCCAGAACATGGCATGACCAAATGTCCCTAAGTTTGCCTTTGTGAACTAGCAAACTATCAAACAGTGTGAAATCCCTGGAGAAGTACGTCTCCCAAAAAACTTGCAACTGGTCTATGTCTACTGGTTTTCCTCTGACTGCTCCAGGAAAAAGAAAGTATTGTTATAAATCATTGAATTCAATAAGCTATAGTTCCTCTGAAAACAATCATAGTTTATCCCTTTACATAATGGTGGCAAATCAATAGCCATTTGAAATGTTGAGACGTGCTAGATCAAGTCCCAAAATATGGAGTCTGAATGGCTGAAAGAAGTGTGTGTGTGTGTGTGTATGTATATATATATATATATATATATATATATATATATATATATATATATATATATATATACTAAGTCCAATATGCCATTTCTCAGAATATTATCTTTTCTCCGAGGTATGTTGATCTTGGAGTTGGTATATATATATATATATATATATATATATATATATATATACACACACACATATACACAAGTTTAGGGGGGTGGGTGTGGGGGGCTTGCACCCCACTTGCATAAAGAGTTTAAAGGAGAAGAGTGGTTTTTCGAGATTTGTTCTTCTCCTGTGTTTTGGTCTTTTTTCAGCTTGTGTGACTCAGCATTTTGAGTGGTGACATCTTAGTAGGGAGCTGGCAAATCTTTTGAACTAGTAAATGACAAACCTATAACCATTATCTTACAACTGGTCAACTACCAATCAGAGCACAAGTTACTTTCCACAACACAAAAATGACTTTGGACTGTACCATAGCACAGGAACAGCTTTACTAACCTTCATAAATTATACTTATGAAATATGAAATCAAGGTGAAATGGTCATATCCTTATTTTTACTTCTATCAAAAGCATAAGATACACTTTTACACCTCATACTACTACTTAGAAAAAGTGAATTGGGCCTCAGCAGGAGCACAATCAATTTGTTCACAAGTCACCACAGCCAGTGAACACAGCTTGCATGCAGGGCTGATGAACTGTCCACTCTTCAGCAAACAGCATTAGACATACCACAAGGTTCAATATTAGGACATGCATTCTTTATTATATTAATGCACTCTTTATTGTATTAATAAACAAAATGCTATGACCTCTCACCCAGCAGATTTAGTTCAGTATGCAGGCAATTCAACATTAATATGTGTAGCCTCTTCAGATAACTCCCAGCCAACCTACTGTGTTCCTCTACAAAAACAGAAGGTTTGTTTAAACAATCTAAAGTACTCCTAAATCCAAATAAAACTAATGTCATATAAACCTCCAACCCAATAATCAAATTACTATGAATTAACAAAACTATCAATCAGTATACAACTGAGCCAGTATGGAGTACATGACTACTAGGAATAATAACTGGCAATAACTGATGATTTGCTGATCACATCTAACTCATGGTTCCAAAAAAAAACATAAACATAGATATTTGTAAAAAAACACTGAACCCAACAGGGTAATGACTAAATAAAACAAACAAAAACACAAATTCACGGACTGCACCAAGCTGTTTTAATGAAGAGCTAAAAGGCTCCAAAATACTAAGCGCTTTCACCATCAACTGATGGCTTCTTCAGAGTAAAAGGAGCTCATAATCACATTGTTTAAATACAAAATTCCACATGCATATTAACCAATCAACTTCGTTGATTAATTACAATCCCAATGAACATACTGTTATATCTTTCAAATAAACCATAAAACATGCACACCGAACTTGCTTAAAAACATGTATTAAAACATCTTGGTGCAGTCCGTGAATTTTTTTTTGTTTGTTTTATAAACTAAGATATCTTTATAAAGTCGAACCTTTCCTAACAGCACATGCATGCAAGACCACAACTGACAACTATCTACTCCCTCATTTTCCCTATACCTATGCAAATAAATGGGTCCCCTTCACATGGTCGACATTTCATAAAGTCAAAGACCATATGGCCGAGACCATATGATCGACTTTCGAAATGTTGGCCATGTGGAATGGAAATCTCCATACAGTGCAGAATGGAAAGATTTCCATCTTCTGCACTGTATTGCGATCTTAGAGTTGGTATATTTAAGTTCCGAGGGGTGTGGGGATGCACAGGGGCTTGCTCCCCTGCTAGCAATGTGAAGGTAAGTGATTGTTGTGTTTTTTTTTTGTTTTTTTTACATGGTTGACATTTCGAAAGTCGATCCTATGGTCTCGGTGATATGGTCTTCGACTTCATGAAAAATCAATCTAAAGTAGACCCAAATAAAAACGTAAATAAATAATCAGGAAAATAAATCCCATTCCAGAAGGCTAAAGGAAAGCATAGCCTTTAGAAAAAGTGGATGTCTTATCCCAGCAACCTATAAGAATTCACTAAAGAATTCAAGTGAAATAAGCAGAGATCTTAGAACCCACTACTAAGGAATGATTAGCATCTGTAATCCTTACTTAAGCAAAGAAACACTGAGAAATGCAGCTGTGTGCAGACCTTAAATGTTTTAATAATGTGATTGCTTTTGACAGCCAACCAATCTCAATGGTAAATGACATTTTGTGTAAGTAAAGCCAAGCCAATATATTTAAATTTCGGCTTCAGTTTGTGGTCTTGTCAAGTACTCGAGTCCAGATTCTGAACCAGTAGTGGCAATTTGAACTCCATAGGAACCCTAATACTTTACAGCATATGACAGATATTTAACTGAAAGGAAGGAAATGTAGGCCTTGGCACAAATGTCTTCACTAACACCTCAGAAAAGAAAGTTCAGCATTTGTGTTTATTGTGCAAATGCTCATGAATGCTAAATATCACCAAAACTCATTTAGCTTTGTAAAAGGAAGGCTTTGTATTTTGTTGTAGGATATAGAAAATACTATCTAACCAACAAAATATTTTAATTAATTAAGTACCCATACCCAGTACAAAGAAAGAAGTCCATGCATTGATATATTTGACTAGAATAGCCTCTCCTTCTTTATTCCTGCTGCCCCACCCATATAGATCCAGGTAATCCCCAAATCCTGTACTGTCTGGCCCAGTATGTGCATTTAGATCCTCCATTAGCAGCATTGACTCATGTTATCCTGCTTTATCTAGTAAGTCTTACAATTCCTATTTGAATGTACTCTTTTCCTTGATATCACAACCCTGCTGTTTGGCACAGGCTGAGATTATGAATGCCGAGCCATCATTACATTGGAATCTGATTGCCATGCATCTGTCACTAATTCTGATGACATCCTTCACTGTCTTCTGGAGCCTCTCCCTCCCCACAGTTCCCACACCATTTCTAGTCTGTCTTCCTCCTGAATAGTAGACTCTAGATCCCAAGCCAAGTGGCTTTGCTGCACTGCCCTTCCATCTTGTTTCCTGGATACAGAGGATGTCCATCCTCCTCCTTACCATCATGTCATCTACTTCCCATCTCCGTCCTGTTAGTGAACCTATATTGAATGTATCAATTCTTAGTTTATGTTTGACAGGTTGATTGGTTTTGCATCCAACTTTTGCTCAGTAGGGCTATCACAGGTAACCCAAACTGGGCAAATGGACACTGGCTAGCCAGTAGCTTATTGACTGAAGATTGATGGACTTTATAACAGGCACACACACTAGTGAATAGGGGCACATAGACTCCTCCCACCATTAGCATTTGTAGGTTGAATTTGTTTTGTTGTCTTATTGGATTAGGTATTGCTTGTTTTGCCATAATGTAGTGAAGGGTTATGCTGTTGTTGACTTGTAAAGTAAATATAACTTTGCACATATTTTATTGTAGTCTAAATTAGCCTAATTATCTCCTTATGATTTTAATATTTATTAAGAGGTTAGGTTGTTGTATACATAATAAGGATGGTGGAGGGATTTACTGTGAATTGAAGCACTTGGGTTTCAGGCCAGTTATTTTACATTAACAAGGTTTGTGGTCTGCATGCTTGTGGGAGGAGAGGCTAGATTCTGCCCTTCTGAGGTGGGAATTTCTGGTTAAAGGCTTATTGTGCCTGCTTATTTGAACTGTTTCTTTCTGAAATTGGTGTGTCTTGTTTGCTGTAGCATAGACTAGATTCAAGCCTGCTGAATCTAGCTTTGTTTGTATAACTTGAGCACTAATCCAGGCCATCATTTTTGGAGAAGGTTCCCCGGCACCCTAGAGGCAGGAGTGTGCAGTTAGAACTTGTCTGATTGAAGACTGCTGGAACAGGGTTCAGTTTTGAGCTTTTCTACTGGTTAATTGGGTAATTTGTTTAAATCAGTTTGCTCATTTAATGTTGTTATATAAAAAAATGCACTTTATTCATCTGCTTTTATTGTATTTGTGCTTCTTCCTAGTTTATTACTTTATTTTGCCTTTTCTGCCTGTTCTTAAAATTACTTAATTGTATTTATTCTGCTGCATTTATTACTGCTTGTTAGTACCCTGATTAAATTGTAGCTGTTATTCTAAGCCTTTGGTTTAAGCACTTGGGCTTCAGACCAGTTGTTTTACATTAAGGTCTGTGGTCTACACTGTTGTGGCAGGACAGATAGCTTAAATCCTCCTAAGTTGGGAGTTGCTGATTGAAGGCTTACTGTCTGTTATTCTAAAAGTGTATTAGTTCTGGTTTAAGCACTTGGGCTTCGGGCCATTTATTTTATATTAAGAAGGTGTGGTCTGCACTCTTGTGGGAGGAAAGGGTAGATTCTGCCCTTCTAAGCTAGGAGTTTCTGGTTAAAGGCTTATTGTGCCTGCTTATTTGAACTGTTTCTTTCTGAAATTGGTAAGTTGAATCTAGCTTTGTTTGTATAACTTGAGTACTAATCCAGGCCATCTTTTTTTGGAGAAGGTTCTCCTGCACCCTACTGGCAGGAGCGTGCAGTTAAAACTTGACTGATTGAAGACTGCTGGAACAGGGCTCAGTTTTTAGCTTTTTATTGGTTAATTGATTAATTTGTTTAAATCAGTTTGCTCATTTGCTACTGTTATATTAAAAAATACACTTTATGCATCACTGCTTAGCTAGGGTTAAACTATTCCTGGCGCCATAAAGTCTGCTCTTCAAATTTTCCCTTAGAACTAGCCAGTTTTTTAGTTTTAGCACTCAAATCTGTTCCTTTAAGCTCAGCACTTGTTCAGAACTCATTGTAAGCACTAAATAAGCTACAAATTACTACAGCACTCAACTTTCCTCACTTGTCTAGAGGAAAACAGTTTTTAGTACTTAATAAATAAGCACCTATCCAGGCATGTCTAAGGACCAGCTCCCAATGTTTTCTCCTGCCTACCTGATGAATCTGGGCATCTTGGGGCAATGCAGCAATTGCCTCATGTACACAGACAACCATCTCCTCCTACCACCCAACACTACAACCTCTGAAAGATGCACTTATGTAGCCAAACTGGAAGTAAAGTTCTTTTCACCCAAGACTGGACTAGACAGTCAAGAGGAGAAGGTAAACACTTGCACCACACCACACTCATCACATAGTCCCTCAACACCTACACCACCAAAACACACACATAGCAACATAAAACACACACCTACATTCACGGAGGCTCTCAGTAAAAATCTGCTCAAGCAACAGAGACCTCCAAAGCAGAAACGCGTGCAACCTCCACCCCCCCCAACACAACCCAAATGACACATAGCCCACAAACTCAGTATGCCACTCAACCACAGCCCATAAGGCATAACAACGTACCCAACACACTAGTCATAGGTGACTCTATAGTCAGACTCATTGATGTTCCACTCACCAGGCTAAACCAGGAGAAAGTTACTGTCAGCCACCTGTTGGGTGCCAGGATCTGCCACATAACGCACACACTCATGTCACACCACAACAAGTACAGATATGACTGTGTCATTGTCCATGTTGGTGTGAATGACCAAAATACGTTCTGTGCTATAGCCAAAGTCCTACCAGACAAATAGATAAAATCCAAGAAACAAGAATGGTAGGACACTGCTGAAGTTTCTTCCTTCTTTATTAAAACAGACAAATATTTCCAGAGATGAGCGCTTTCGGGTAATGACCCTTCATCAGAATGGTGTGAATGACCTGAGATGTACCTCCCTGGACTACATGAAAAGAGACATATAGGAGCTCTCTGATCTTGTAACCCAGGCGGGTATGATCCTAGCCCTGAGTAGCGTCCTGCCATCACCCAGAATGGTACCACAGTACAAGGACAAAATGATTGATGTCAACAATTGGCTAAGCTTCTGGTGTCATTCTCAGGGAATCCAGTATCTGTCTGCCTGGGATGACATGATCGACAGACCACGATGCTTTGCCAGAGATGGCCTGCACCTGTCGCCCTTGGGACTCCGGATACTGGCCAAGGCTCTTGCCAGCCCTATAGTGCCTTTTTTAGGCAAGGTTAAAATGACAAATTCACCACTGTAACAGGTACAAGCAAGCAAAATCTGAGGCTAATGCTACTCAGTGCTAAAAGTCTAAACCTCAAAATGCACTCACTCGAGGCACTCCTTAAAATGGAGGACATCGACATCTGTGCAGTGACAGAGACCTGGATCAAGGCTCCAGTGAGCACCCCTGCATTACCAGGCTATAATTCATACCACACCTATTGGCCATCTAACCTGGACCAAAACACTAAAGGTGGAGGCATGTCCATATTCATTAAGGATATCCACACCTCCAGGTGAGTTGCTCAACATAATGCATCTGAGATTATCCAAGTGCAACTAACTGTGGGCAAGACCACAATCCAAATTGTAGCTAGCTACAGATCCCCCACCATGCCCCAGGATTCCCACTCCTCATTTCTTGATACACTGGAAAATATTAGGGTACAACCCAACACCCCAATAATGGGTTATTTCAACCACCCCACCATTAACTGGAAAAACTACCCATGTACCAACTCTTTTGTTCAATGTTTTCTGGAATTCATAAATTCCAATGCCTTGTATCAACTTATCCACACCCCCACCAGGGGTAGCAATATCCTAGACCTGGACATTACCAACATGGGTGACTGGTGTTCCACACCAGAGGTCAATTCCACGTTGGCCAAATCTGACCACAAGCTAATCACCCTAGACATCCACATCCCGCCCCCACCCCTCATTAGGGAAACCACCGTAAAAAATTTCTCCAAAGCTAACTTCATGCTTCTCAAGACAGAAGTGGCAAACTTCACAAAACCCATGCAGATGGACAATAGAGGTATGACTGTTGAATCCTACACAAATGCAATTTATAAGCACTTACACAAGTGCCTGGATCATGCTATCCCTAACAGAACCAAGATGCTATCCTCCAAAAAAAGGAAGCCAATCTGGTGGTCCCCTGCCATAGACAAACTCTACAACAGAAGAAAGAAACTGTTGCAAAAAAGAGTAAAATCCCATGATTGGAGAACTCCCTGGTCAGCCTCAGTAAGAAGCTGAGATCCCTCATAAAATCCTCCAAAGCTAGTTACGAAAACAAAATTGCCAATGATTCTAAAGAAAACCACAAAGCATTCTATAGCTATGTTAAGAATCTCAATGGCAACACTCAGATGTGCTCTGAGTTACAGCACAATGGCACTAAATATACAGAACCAACTGATATTGCAAACATCCTGGCAGATAGGTTCAGTGCCAACTTCACCCTCCTCTCACCCCCTAAAGGGCCCATCTCTATACTGGAAGAATGCAAAGTTCCTATAATCATGGCTGCACAGGTAAAAAAACACACTCTCCAAAGCCGAGAACACAGTATCCATGGGACCTGACAACATCCCAGGCTGTGTTCTACACAAACTACAGAATGAAATGGCACCCCACCTAAGTACCATGTTCAATCATAGCCTCACCTCAGGTTTTGTGCCCACTGAATGGTGCACAGCAACAGTTATCCCACTCCACAAAGGGGGAGCCACCATGGACCCTGGGAACTACTGCCCCATTAGCCTGATGAGCCTGGTCTGCAAGGCCATGGAACGTATCGTCATGGAACTTATAAACAAAGATATTGGTAATCTCCAAACTCTTGGCCCCACCCAGTTCAGGTTTGTAAAAGGCAGATCATGTCTCTTAAACCTGATAGACTTCTTTGAAGCAGTCACCAAAGCCAAAAACGAGGGTAAGGTGTTTCACACAGCCTACCTAGATCTCGCAAAGGCTTTTGACACCATCCCTCACTCTGGAATTATAGATAAACTCACTAAACTAGGTACAAATCCCTATGTCACAAGATGGGTTGCCAACTGGCTCACTGACAGAACCCACACTGTGAAAGTAGCAGACTCCAAATCCAACTTCAGACCAGTGACAAGTGGAGTACCACATGGTTTAGTCCTGGGTCCTCTCCTGTTTGATATCTACTTCTCTGAAGTACAGGCTAACAAAGAAGGTCTTTGGGTAATGAAGTTCGCAGATGACTGCAAACTAGGAGCCATAATCGAAACTCCTAATGATGTGGACATCCTCAAAAGGGCCTCACTGAGACAGATGCCTGGTGTCAAAGCCATGGCCTCAAGCACAATGCCAAAAAGTACATTGTCATCCTCTTTGGTAAAAACTCTGTACCCATGAACTACCACATAGACGGTAGTCTATGTAACATCGAAAGTATGATAAGAGACCTTGGGACACAGGTGGACAGTAGTCTCTCCTTTGATAATCAGATCGCCACAATAGTCAGGAAATCCTTCTACGTGACACACCTCATCACAAAAGTTTTCTCATCCATGAAAAAAGAGGTCATTGTTCTCCTCTACTCGTCACGCATTAGACCCATTATAGAGTACAATGCTCCTTTTGGTATGTACCTCATAAGACATCTACAACAACTAGAAAGGCTACAGAAATACCTCACAAAGAGGATTACTGGCTTCAAATAGATGCTCTACGCAGACCATGTCAAAAAACTACAGCTTTACTCCATTGCATATCACCTACTCGGAAGCGATCTCTGCCTAACATACAAAGCTATGTCAAACCCAGAGCTGCTGGACAAGCTCCACTTAAAGAAAGCCCAATCCCAGCGAGCTACACGCTCTAGGGACCTAAACCTTGTCACCACAATAAACAGAATATGCTGGAGGGATAGATTCCTGTCCCAGAAATTTCCCATACTCTGGAACAAAATACCTATCTATTTCAAACAAAGCTTCTCATTAGCACTCTTCAAGAAAAATCTTGATGATTGGATGGGAAGTAGGAAATTCACTCCGGGATTACTTCTGTGGCTCTGCTCAACAGGGGCACAGGAAAATAATTTTCTTGTGTGGCGAAAGCCAGAGTACCTTTTTGGCTAGGCTTACATAGGCCCTAGGGCCAATTAGCCTAGTACCTACCTATGAACCTATGAAGGGTCTATATTAGCTTATCGAAAGATGAAATGAGCAAATGATCTTTCATCGATCCGATAAAGTTGAAACACCTAAAGAGCGAAGACTCCGCAAAAAAATAAGTTTAAACACAAAATGAAGTGGGAGGCTTTGCCCCCACACCCACCAATGTGGGGGGCTGTGCCCCCCACACCCCTCCTTCTTAAATATACCAACTCCGAGATCACACCATAGTGGAAGAAATGGCAAAGTCCTGAAGACGGCCCACTGATTTTGTTCCCTGGGAAAAAAATCGATGGTCCGTGCCTTCGCTCTTTAGGAGTTTCAACCTTGTCGGATTGATGAAAGAGTGTTTGCTCTTTTCATTGTTTGACAAGGTGATATAGGCCCGAATTGAACTGTACGAAGTTTTGTAGGTATGAATTATTAAGGGAATCATAACTGAGAGTGAATGACATTTGAGGGGCAGTTGTATTCAAAGCTGGATCATGATCAAATGGGACCCTAGGCTGGATGATGGACCAGGCTCTATTCCTGTGTCCCATTACTTGCCTTTCTCCACCCTCCAATTACCATAAACACTGTTTAAAACTGCCAGAGTGTGTACTATTTCGTTGGTTCATAGGTTCATAGCAGATTACTAGGCTAACGTCCCAAGAGCCCTTAAAGCCTAGCCATATTTATCCTGAGTTTTTTAATTATCAATAGCTAGGTGAATGAAGTTCACTGAGGTATAAGTTTATGTTATGGTATCTAACACTGTCTGCCTTTGTCCATGAGTGACACAGGCACCACCCCAGGAGTGAATTTACAATTACCCATCCATTGATGTAGGTTGTGCTTGAAGAGGTTCAGGAAGGAGGTTTACTTCATGTGAATGAGAAACTTGTTCCAAAGAAGTAGTGTCTGAGAGATGTATCTATTCCTCCAACATGATTTGTTCATGCCAGAGGCTAGGTTAAGATCCCTAAAGCGAGTGACCCTTATGCAGTTTGATTTCTGAATGTGTAACATTTCCATCAAGGCCAGATCAGAGACTACCCTGTAAGCAAGATATAGATCACCCCTTAGTAGTCTGGAGGAGCAGAATGCAGAGATAGGGCTTTCAATATTTCCACTTAGGAATTGTTTGTGGTACCCTGTATTTTCCTGGTGAGAAACCTCTGGGGTCTCTTCAGCTGTTGCAGATGTCTGGTGAGGTACATGCAAAAAGGTGCACTATACTCAGTTATTGGTTTGATGAGGGCCAACTACAATGGAATTACAACATCCTTTGATCTGGTGCCATGCCTTTACTTACGAGATTTGCTACACTGAAGGACTTCCTCACCACTGTGGACACATGGTTTTCAAAGTTCAGATTACTATCATCATGAGAACCCAAATCACATACCACTGGGTCTACTCTTAGGGGGTACTATCTATACTGTAATTATCTGGGATATTGGCTTTCCCAGAGAGAGTAAGTATGCATTTTCTTTCTTTGCATTTAGTTTCAATCCATGGCTTTGGCACCAAACATTTGTCTGCATTATATCAATATTGTTGGGACTCAATGATTGCTCCATATTTGCAGTTGTCCATGAATTTGGTCAGCCAAATGTTCTCCACATTTGCCTTATCTTCTGAGAAATAAATTGTGAACAGTAGAGGGCCTAAAACAGAACCCTGCAGTACGCTACTGGTGACTGACCTTTTGCTAGACATGAATTCACCCACTTTGACAGTATGTGTCCTGTCGGTGAGCCATTTGGCTATTCACCTGGTGATGTAGGGTTATACCCAGTTGAGAGAGTTTTTCTATAATACCTGAGTTTGGGATTGTGTCAAATGCTGTAGCAATGTCCAGGTAGGCAGTATGCACAGTCTTTCCCTTATCCATGGCTTTGGTGACCTTCTCAAGGAAGTTAACCAGGTTTAACAGAAATTATCTTCCTTTAATGAATCCAAATTGGGTTGGGTCCAGCATCTTGGAGATTAGCTATGTCCTTGCTGATAAGGCCCATGACAATTCTTTCTGGCCTTGCAGATGAGGCTAGTCAGGCTTATGGGTCTATAATTCCCTGGGACGGCTGATCATTTCCCTTTGTGCATAGCAATGACTGTTACTGTCCTCCTTTCTGCTGGAACATAGCCTGTCCAGAGGCATCTGAGTGGGTCTGCCAGGACAGGTTTTAAGTTATTTAAAAGACAGCCTGAGATGTTGTTTGGGCCCATTGATGTATTGTTTTTGGCCTTAAAGATCTCAGAGATGACTGCTCTTGCTCTCTTGAGATAATAGGCTGAGGAATGGTGGCAGGTATACTTTGGGGGATGACAGGTGGAGACAGGGAGGTGAAGTTTGATCCAAATCTGTCAGCTAACAGGTTGGCTATTTCCTCAGGTTGAGTATGGGTGGTGCCATCCACAACCAGTTCTGCCCATAGCTGGGTATTCCCCTTAATATTTCAGATGTAGTTAAAATGCCTTGTGAGTTTCCTTTACTAGTGAGGCTATTCTTGCTTATTAATTTGCTTTGGAGGACTTCACTAGATCTCTGATTTGCTTGTTTAGACAAGTGAGGGATTTCTTCTTCTGCTGAGCCTGTTCCCACCTATTTTTGAACATTACTTTCTTTCTTTTGTTGTATAGCCTGTTTATACCAGGGTTCCATGAAGGTGGGTTGTTTTTCCATCAAGATCTGGTTTTAATCTGGTCCAGTGCAGCCAACTCTATACAGCTGCTTAAGTGGCTAGACAGGACATTGGTGCAAACCTCTGTATAGGAGTCTGTATTTTCTGGCTTAGTGGACAGCTTAGACATTTTTTATGCCATCGCTTAGTAGAAGGTAATTTGGCTTGGAAAAATTCTTTAGCATTTTTGAGCTTGATGGGGTATCTGGCCTTATATTTATTTCAAAAGAGACTGGTTTATGGTCTGATCTTACCAAGGAAGACATTGAAGGGGGATGCAATATTCCTCCATGTTAGTGAGTACTATGTCCAGATATCTGAGTCCTTTGTGGGTGACCTGACCAGCTGTTCCAGATCATTTGCATTGACAAAGTCCAAAAACCTCTGAACCTGTATATTGGTGGTCGTGTATATTTCTCATTCAATGGTAGGATAGTTAATATTACCCATGAGTAAAGTATTGGGCTGCTTGTTAAGTGATTCCATTAATTCCAGGTATGCAGTATGCTTTTCCTGGTTCATGGTGAGGGACCTATAGCTAGCGATGATGTGGTAGGGGATTTTACCTATGGTTATTTGGACAGGGAGTAGCTCAAGAGAGTCATACTGTTTGACAGGTCTTGAGGTGTACTTATCCTTTGTGAAGATGGCTTCACCTTTCCTTTGGTTCTTTCCTGCTCAGTTTGTCGTCTGAACAGATGGAAGGCATTGTAGCCCTGGGCTTTGATTTTCTTTTTTACTTTTGAAATGAAGACAGAGAGGTGGATTTAACTTATAACTTTTTATTTATCTACCCTTGTTTACTAGATAGTCCCTCTAGTCTAGTAGCCTCTTTTCAGAGGAGACCCTTGGTGGTATTTATACTACTAGAGAAAATTTGGCCAGGACAATGGGGAACTTATCCCTACTCTTTTTTTTTATAACTCATATGGAGGTAAAAGATCTCACAGCACCTACCATCAATACAGGCACATGGGGCCTCAATTTAACATCTCATTTGGAGGATGATGCACTCAAGAGTGCAGCACCTCCCCTTAAAGTACTGCACAAAAGGTGAGTATGTTACCTGTTGTATTAATAATACTGCTTTCAAATTTTATAACACAAACTCTGATGGCTATTTGCTCAACAAAAGTTGTACATTGAAAACAGACTTAGCATGAGCAACAGTAAACTTGTCTTGTCTTCCCTTGAAGCTCACATTCATTGAAAATGCATTGAAACTTGCATTCATTGAAAATGCACTCTGCCAGTGGCGGATTAAGTGAAACTTTGTCCCTGGGCTATTTTCAAACCATGGGCCCTCTGCTTACATTTTTGGGACATGCATAATTGCATGTGTTATTTTATTTAACTTTGAATCTGTATTGTGCCAATGTACTTGAACTTAAAAAATAATTTGGACTCACTTGGTAAATAGACAGGTTTACAGAAAGCATGCTGTTGATTTACTCAGCATTACTCATGTGAGTTCCTGTACGGGAATTTTCAACTATGCAAGACAACCTAAGGTCTGTTGCTCCTGTGGGGAACCTGGATATTTTTCATCTGTTTATCATCAGAAAAAAAGTGTGATACTTATGGGGAGATGTGTCATATTGCTTCTTCTTATACTGCAGATTATTGTAAGTGAAAATCTGCATCTCATTTTTGGATGGATTGTTAGGAAAGAATACTGCTAATCATTCCCTTTGCAGCTAGTGAAGTTGATACTTTTAGTAACAAGGTTCTAGGCCCCAAAACAGTTGGCTTATCTCATGAAGACATTACTTAGGCTGAGTCTGGTGATTTATAGTTTCCCATAAAGTTTACTAGATGGAAATGACTTCATAGAGGTGCTGTACCTTAAGGAAAAACTCCACCTCAGAACTAAAAAAATCTATTTTTTCACTCTGTCTCTGTTTTTGAGCTATTTTAACACCTCAAAATCACTGTGACTGCTTCTTACAGAATTTTAAAGTTTTCTGCAAAATGGCTGCCAATGGGGCTTGACATATCAATGTGATTTTATTTTTCTTCAAGCCTTTCTCTTTCTCATAGTCCATTTCAAGTCTGCTTTATATGAGTCATGCTAGACATAAGGAAGTAGTGGTGTATTCCCATCCCATTGACATATAATGGGATTAGTGTCAGTCACTGTCGTCATATATACTGTCTGTAACAGAACTGCTTCTTTTATTTCTTGAATGGCCCTGATTTGTGTGTGCCTCAGGTCTCGTTTTACAGTATACAAAGGAATTATACAGCTGCAACCAAAAACAGTAGCTAAATTGCAGGCCTTTGTTCAAAGTATCTTTTTGTAACCCAAGATGAATTGACTTTCCCTTCCCCCACACTTTGGTAAATATGCCAATATTTTACTAGAATTATAAGAAAAAATATTTTCAAAATATTTTCCGACTTTTCTCTAAATGTCACAGACATCTTTGTTACTACATTCAAGTCATCTTAAAATATAAAGTAGTATAAACAGCAAACATTTAACATTTAAAGCTTAGCATTTCAATACTGTGATGCTGCTTATGTAAATTTGTCAAAAGAGGTGACAACTGCCTTTGAACCATTGACTAATCTAATTGCTCAGTTCTACTATGAAAGGTATGGCAACATTGGAAGCAGCTGTGAATCACTGTAAGTTTTCCTCCGCTCTGCAATAAAGATAATGTAAAACAGTTCCACACCTCTGTCTTTTTACAGCAGCTGCTGTGCTCCAGACATCAGCAGGACTAGCTGCCCGTATAAGATTGTCAGCAGTACCTGACTACAGATTTCTTGGTGTCTGTGGTATATCATGCAGGTGTAGACAAATTCCTCAGCAAATTATGTGAGAAGTTCAGCTTATAAAAGTGGATGGCCTGTCCCTTCCTTTGATTCCAAGGCAAAGAAATGATAGTTTTATAAATAAAGTACAAGCTGTTTCAGGTACCTACACAATACTGGAATTATATTGTAGGGAGAAAAGAAATCTAAGAGTTGAGTTAAACTGTAGGAGAAAGTGGACTTTTCCTTTAAATAATTCCTTTTCTGCCTTAGAAGATGTGGGTATGGATGTTAAGGTTCCCTTGTCAGGTGATGAACCTACTGCTAGGAAGAGGGTTTGTGAAAGTAAGCACAATGGAAAGATTAAAAAAAAAGGTGGACCAGGGACAGGTTTGGAAAAACAATGAGTATTATTTCTATTAAGGTTAATGTTTTTTAGGAATGATGTAGGGGGTAATTTCTGTTATTTAATTTGGTAAAACAGTTTGCTGTCTATTGATTCATTATCCATGGTGTGCATTAAATACCTCAGCAGGGAGGGCTTAAGACTGAGTCTAATTGTGTTGGTGACATTATTCAATCTTTTGGTGCTCAGACTATTCTGGAGTGACTTTTGTAACTACTCACAGGAGCAGCATGCATGTTCTTGGCTATTTTATTGTGGAACATGGGTGAGATTTGTTAAAAGATTTACTGTTTGTGGGTAGGCATATTATGGTCTACAGTACCCATATAGTCATATATAAAAAGAACAGAGTAGAGTTTCTGTGTGTGTGTATCATTGACCTAGTTTGCTAGATAGGCGACAGTGGCACCTACCTTTAGTCTTCTTCCAGAAGAAAGGATCCCCTTCTGACATTAGAACCCTCCGTGATAGCTTACAGCCTCATTCAGGTGATGCTTTATAGCTGTCATACTTAAAGCAAAGGTTCTATCAGTAACACAATTATTTATGTTTGTGTGAATGATTATTTTACCATTTACCATCTATAGGAAGTATACTGTGAATTATTAAATCACCAGGATCTTTTGTTCACTGCATCTCAGTCTAGTTGGGAGCAAGTGCAGAAGGATCAGTCATGTATTACCAGATATTTTGTCTTTGATGGTTGTGCAACAAACACTGGGATCTTTGTGGAGTGACCATCTAGACATGAGAGTAGTATATGATTCTTGGTCCCCGTGGTGGAATACTTTGCAGAAAGGAATATGTTTTGACTGTATATTTTTTTGGCTGATGCTAACAGAGACAATAAATTAATAACTTCCAGTTATGATCAAAACTCCCTGCTTCCCTGAGGTTCTTATACTATTGTTTCCATCTGTACTAGGTACCCAATCTCCTCCCGCATTACTTAGTGTCCCATTTGACTTTTTATTTTAAGTGAACATAATTGGGAATTATTTGTAACTGCTCTGGAAAATCTCATAATCTGACCAACATCTTAAAGGCACACAACACATTCAAACAAGCACTAGCTCAGATATTCTACTAAATTTTGCACTCAGGGAACACACGCTGAAGTCAAAGCATATTCTCAGACCTTTGAACATCCTTTTCTAGCCCCGTGCTACAACATTTCCCACCTCAGCCATACAAATACTTGTGGCCATATGCTATATTCTAAAACAATCACTCTTCCCACCTCACTTACCACTAGTCTGAGAACATTAAAACTTGTTTCTGTCAAGACTACATATTTTCTCTTTCTTACTTCATCTGTTTCTTGCATTCCCTTTTTATACCCGATTTCTTTCCAATTGACATCAATGGCGACATCTGTAAACATGTCTCAGGTTCACAAGCCCATGTACACTCCAAAGTCAAAGTTTCTGTCATGTGCAATTCTTAACACTGAAAGCATCAGTAAAGCATAAGCTCTTTTCTGAACTCCCACTCTCCTGATCTTCTTACAGTAACTGAGTCTTAGCTAAAGAATGGCCATTATCATATGCATTATTTCTTTCTTGGGTATACTTATTCACTAAATGCCCTGCCAGGTACCAGACCTGGTGGTTGTGTTATGCTACAGCACAAATCCTCAATTAACTTTTCAGTTATATTCCAAGTCAGTGCATCCATTTACTCTAACCCTGATTACTACCCAAACTTCCAGTTAAGACTTCACAACACCTATACCTGGCTGTTGCCTATGTGCCACTTCCTGCTTCACACCACAAATTAAAAGCAAATACTCCTGTCCATAATTTCTCGCATCAAACCAAACAAATGCATCATTATATTGGATGACTTTAACCTAAACCTTCTAGGCCCAATAAAGCATGATTTAACTGAATTTCTTGCAGATCTCAGCTTCCTCTGACTACTAGACATCCCAACTAGACCCAACACAAAATCTAATTACCACTCAGTTTTTGACCTTGTTATTACAACCCATCCAGACAATATCTCCTCTATCTCCATTCACCTATCCACTTTTAGTGATCAGTGCCCATCACAGTCTCCCTACAAAATCTACAAGTGAAATACCCACCAATCTAATATATTTCAGACCTAAGACACCTCAGAAAATCCCTATTCTACACTCAGAGCTTGATACTGTGATTGGTCCCTTACATTCTCCCTTTCTGATGCTAACATTACTACAGTAAACTAGCAGACTTACTACTGTCACTTCAGGACACCCACTTTCTAGTGACTTACTGCTTCTGAAAGACCCCCATAACTGATTGCCTCAACAAAGAGCTTTAATTCCTAATGAAAGTATGTGGTGAAGAGTGAAAAATGTGGAAACATGACCCCTCTCCCAACATCCTTGGCCATTAAAAATCTCTGAGGAACATGACCAATCAGGCCATTCATAGACTCAAAACCAAACACTGACAATCTAAACAACCCCCCCTTTTTCATTACCCTAAATATTTCTGGCAGGAAATCTTACAACTTCTGATTTCCACAGAGAATGTTTAAGCATTCCCACAGCCTCACCCATGCACATTATAGCCACACAACAAAGAGAGCCTAACCGCCGCAATATCATTCCACCTTTTTACTTCTCAAAAATTGTCTCTAAGCAAATTTAACCTTACTTTCACTCAATGCCAAAAATCAAAGTCTATGTTGTTTGGCACTCATAAAGGTTATTCAAATCCTCTCAGTCCTTTAATATTCTTGACTGTTATCACAGTCAATCCTTCTATATCCTTTCCTTTTTTAAACACCTTTATTAAATTATCAGTTAAGACATAGGCAAACATGCCTTAACAGAGAAGAAAACATTTTTAACATGTTTCCATTTAAATACAATATACATCACATATATTTTCTTTGCTACTGTCATCAGTCCAACATTATAAAAAATTGCTGAATTTTTGCCTTCCCTCACACCTCACTCATCCTTCTCCTGAATGTTATTATGCATGTATTGTTCTCACAGTTTCCATTTATTTCTATGGAATTTGCTCCTTCCCTTTATAAAGATCCCTCTTTGAGGTCTTTTTTATCTCTTTTCTAGTATCCAATACCTTCAATACAGTTGGTGTAGACTTTGATTTCCATTTTCTAGTAATTGCTTTTTTGGCAGCCAGCAGAATTAAACTTAATAAGGCCTTACTATGTCTAGGCAATGCAGATCCTGTATCCCAGCTCAAAAGAATCATTTCCTTATTTACAGCCATTTGCTTGCCCAATGTTTCTGATAGAGTACTCTGGTGGAATTTTTTTTAAACTGCCAACTCATTACACTCTCAAAACATATGATCCCAGTTATCTCTTTCTTCTCTATCACACCTCCAACATTTGTTATCTACCTGAGGAAAAATTACTTGAAGTCTGCCTGGGGTATATAAATACCCATGCAAACACTTCCAATCAAAGATCTTAAACCTTCTGGACTTAGCTGCATACTTGGCAGCAATTCATATGTCTTCCCATTGTTTTCTTGTAAATTGCTTTTCCAGTCTCTCTTCCCAATTTTTTCTAACCTTCTCTGATTGATTCCTATAGCTATCATGCAATATTTTATATGCCCTAATAATTATCCTTTTTTTAACACCTGCTTCTGTTCTAGATTCAACTAAAAACTATACCAGATCAGGGCACTCACTTAAGATCCCCTATCCCTTTCTCTTTGTATGTACTCTGACAGCAAGTCTTGGTAGGGAAGGCGGTCTCTAGGCTGCACTCTAAATGCCTTCTTGGCCTCATCCCACTCTATTACTTTTCCTGCTTGAGTTATTTACTTCCAATAACTTGACTCTTTTGGCAGGTTTTCCAGTAAATTCCAGCCCCATGTTGCATAATTTCTGTATCCCTACTTGCAGTCATCCCTATTAACAAAATCTCTTTTCCCTATTCTTGTATTGGCTTAGTTCTTAGAATATGTTCTGCTACTTTATGAAAATAATATTCTGTGTGGTTGCTATTATTCTCCTTAAGGATCTGCATCTACAATCCCTCTCTCTCTCTCTCTCTCTCTCACTCTATTTCTTGAACGTCCCTTCATCCAGCCATTAATATCTTTGACTGTGATAGCAATCACACTGAAACCAGCACATTCTTTAGATATTTGGGGTTATGGCTAGACCAGTCAGTAAACTTCCATTAGCATATAGAAAGATCGACAGTCAGGATTAACAGTCTACTGTTCTGGGCCAGCAAAAAATGTCTGAGTTCCTCTCACATCCAGCAAGGGCTGCTAGAGAAAAAAGCATTCTCCTTGCCCAGCTTGAGTATTGTCTCTTCTTGTTTGCATCAGGCTCTGTCAAAAACACTGCCAAACTTCAGACATTCTCTAATAAAATATATTCATAATTAACTTGCTCTGGAAGGAACACCATTGCCTTACTCTTTCAGAGGCTAAGTGTTAGAAGAATATGTATTAATGTATATGTTTAGTGCTTATTAGAAGCTAAAAGGGTTAACACATTTCATTCTATTTTATGTACAGCTCAATTCTGTATGAAATTATAAGATGCTTTTCAAACTGCAGTATGCTTTCTGAAATTGCAAGTTGCTCTCTGACCTAGTATTTGCTAGCACAGCAAAATTCATGTTTATGCCTTTTGGAAATGTACTGGGAAGCAGGTGATTATTTGCTAGGTCAGGAAAATGAATAAATAGTGAATGAATAAAACAATACTGTTTTCTATAATGTGATTGAATATGAACAATCAGCCCTGTTCGTGTTGTGAGAACATGCACAACTGCGGAAAAGAAGAGATACATCAGACAAAAGACTGCTTGAAGAAATGAACTGTAATCTGTACTTGCTTTTTGCTCGAATTAGCCATAGTACCTTGAATGGTAACATTGCATAGTAAAAGTTGTATCTGACCGGTGGTCGTCAAGGCCACGTTGTTTTTCTTAGGAAGTTTTTTTGTAAACTTGATATGCCAGCAGAAAATCATGGACAAACAGCTGCTGAGAAATAATATTGAAAAAACGTGTGATTTATTACGTCAGCTTAGTAGGCAATACCTTGTAAGAAATGTATAAAAGTAGTTTCACTTCCTGATTCTAGTTAGACAAACTCTGTATTAGCATGTTTTTGTCTCCTTGCTGCAAGATTAAAGTGCATTAACCTGAACCTGCCGTGTGTTGATCATTTTGAAGTTATTTTTCCTTTGACAGATTGGTCCTTCAGACCGGAACTCTCTCTTCGCCTCAGGTCAGATGGGCCAGGTGGCATGAAACCATACAGGGAAGAGACCACATCGGTTCTTCTGCTTTGAAAGACCTCCGACTGAATTGTCGTTCAAAAGAGGCCAGCCACTTTTCTAATCTGCGACTGGAGGATGAGTAGGTATACGAACCAGAGAGGATCAATCACGGAGGCTCAGGTAAGGTGAAATTTACCTTTTTTCTGTTTTAGATCAGGGACTTGATTGAAAATATCTGTCAGGAGATTTGTATTGCACAAGTCAGGGACAGAAAGATTGCAGTCTTGTCATAGATCAGGGAAACAGAATAGGTAAGACAGTTATTCTAGATAAACTGTGAAATAGCAAATCGTGGTACCACGTGAGAATAAGAAGGGTTATGTAACATTTTTAACAGTCAGAACAATATGGGTAATAAGTGCACAAAAAGTTCCCAAAACCCACCGCTAACCGAAGATGCAAAATATATGCAATCACAGCGTGCCGACAATATTAGATACTATGCAAAATGGGTTAATAAATATGAATTTAATGGCAAATTAGAAAAATCCTCGCTTATTAAACTTGTCAAACAGCTTAAAGCTGACGCAAAAGGTCAGGTAAAAAAGCAACGTCAATTGGGGGTTCCTCAAGCACACAGGTGGATTGAAGAAGCAAACCGTAGGGAGCAAAAAAGTAATAATTCAAAAGCTATGTTTCTAGATAAAGAAGACAATAATTTGGTAATGGAATCAACCCCTCCACCCCCTCCACTTCCTGCACTGGAATATGAAGCGAGTGGACAAGCTGGTTCACCTCCGCTATACCCGGCTGTCACCGTAAAGCCAAGACCGTATGTTAGAGATCCCATCGAGACCAGGTCTCAAACACGTAACTTAAGAGGAGATATTGAGTTATATGAAATAAATAAAAATTCACGAGCTATGAGTGAAGAAGAGATATGTCCACTCATAGAAGTACCAAATCCGCAGGCAGGACAGGACCCAACTCTTCTAGTATATAGACCGTGGACACCGGAAGACATCCGGAAAGGCACAGAGGGAAGTCCCCATCCAAAAGTTAATTTTAGAAAATTCTTAGAAGACTTACAGGGCATGAGGTTAAGTTATTTGAATGGAGAAGAAGTAGAAAAAGTAGTCAGACAGATCATAGGTCCAGATTGGCACATGATCAGTGGCAACTGGAATCCCCATGACGCAGAGCATAAGCCACTCCCCCATAGCAACGCAGAATTGGATAACAGCATGAAAGGTCTAACAGACCGAATCTCTGAGAAATGGAAGCCTAGGGCAGACTGGACTTGCATTAATCAATGCATCCAACAGGAAGGTAAAACTGTTGACAGATATTATGCTAGATTATTAGAGTGTTTTAATAACCATTGTGGAATGCAGGTATCTGAAGATCAAACACATGATTCCCCATATGAGCAGCAATTAAAGAATTCATTTTTGAAAGGCAGTATTTTGCCTATAAGCAGCTTTATTACAAAGCACATGGTAGGCCATCGTACAAGTAGATTACAGTCACTACTTGAATATGCTAGGCATGCCGAAAGGCATTTTAACAGTAAAAAGAAAAAGAAAGCTCAAGTATTTGCGGTAGAAGATGGAACAGAAGTTTATGTAGTACAGTCCGGGAAAAAGGGCAAAAAGAATGCCCAGGGAAACAAACAATCTGATAAGCGATCAGAGGAGTTTAAAGAGAGAAAGAAAAGGGGTGAATGTTTTAAGTGCGGGAAAAAGGGACATTTAGCAAGGGATTGCAAGCAAAACAAGAAGGCAGCCATGGAAGATAAGGAGGGTGAGGACTGACTATATGATAGTCAAGAATCACTAGAAGGGAATAACCAAGAAAAGACAAATGCAAATGTGATAGAGGGAGTAGAGAATGTGATAAAAGAAATAGAGGAAGTGCAAGAAATCACCGATGGTGAAGAAAGTGAAATTTTAGACTTGGCATTATTGAGTCTAGAGCTCTATTTAGCAGACACACAACCGGAATTTACACTTCTGGTAGTGGGGAGGGAAGTTAAATTCCTGTGTGACTCAGGGGCTTCATGGACCCTGATAAATCCTTCCAAACTACCAGAAAATTCAGAATCACTTGATTACATATTAGTGAAAGCAGCTAATGGACAGCTGTATCAGGATCCACTCTCCCACAACATAGCAATAACTGACCCTGTTTCAGGGATGACCCAGAAAAGCAAAATTGTTGTTTCTGCAAAATGCCCAGTGAATCTTTTGGGCAGAGATCTTATGCAGATATTTGGCATAGCAGTAGTACTGACTATGCAGGGTATGGAAGCACAGCGACAAATGGGATACTTTTGTGGTGCGACCGGAGGGTGAAACATTTTATTGGTACAGCCAGGACTTAGTTACGACTGGTCCAGGGGCAGTAACCGAAGAACTGATGAATGTAGCCATCAGTAAGTCCCCTTCCCTTGACACTGATAAACAGCATTTGTTGCACTGTACTCTGTATTATTGTAGCACACCAGGACCTGATAAGGAATATGAGCAAGAACTGTTTAAAAACCATGCAAACAGATTAGTATTACGTAATCTGTACTGGGACACAGAAGGGAACAGTGTAGTCAGCTGTTCATTGCCCCAGGAATTCTTTGCACTCTATAAATCTAATCAATTACCACGTTAGTTTAACCAAAGACATAAATGTGCAATGGGCAGATCTTGGAAAAAAAGTCACAAAGTGGTAAAAACAAACAGAGTTAGAATTATCAGAACAGGGAATATAAAAACAGAAGTTAAATTGGATAACGCAGACACACCCAGCTGTACACTTGCAGTCTAGCGAGGACAGCTGATTAGCACTCTTACTAAAAGAGGAAGAAAAAGCTTTATGGAGCATACCAGAAACTCTCTGGTCAACAGGAAAATCAGATGTAGGACTAATTCGTACAGCAGGACCAGTTACTATTACACCAAAATCAGCATTCAGACCTCAAAAGAGACAGTATCCCTTAAGAAAGGATGCAGAAGTAGGAATCAAACCTATAATAGCAGCCTTACTTAAGGAAGGAGTACTGATAGAATCTCCCGATTCGCCATGTAATACACCCTTATTTCCTGTTAGGAAAGCAAATGGAGAATGGCGTATGGTCCAAGACTTACAAGCCGTAAATGATGCTGTAATACCTAGAGCACCTACGGTGCCAGATCCACACACCCTATTGAATGATTTGAAGCCTCAACAGAAGTATTTTTCTGTGGTAAATATTAGCAATGCATTTTTTTCGATACCGATGCACCCTGACAGCCAACATTGGTTTGCATTCACATTTCAGGGAAAAAGGTATACATACACGTGACTACCACAGGGGTATTGTGAAAGCCCAACAATATTTGCACAAGAGATGGCAAGCAACTTGGCAGGATTTAGCCCACCAAGAGGCAGCCAAATTTTACTTTATGTAGATGACATCCTGCTAGCAGCCCCCACCCAACAAGAATGTAAAGAAGATACCATAGCATTATTATAATTTTTAGCCACACAAGGATATAAAGTAAACAAAAACAAATTGCAGCTTTGGAGAAAGCAGGTTAAATACCTGGGATATGTAATATCCAAAGAAGGCAGAACATTAGGTAAAGATAGAAAAATAGCAATTTTGCAAGCACCCAAACCGACTACCAAGAAGGAAATGATGTCCTTCCTGGTCACGACTAATTTTTGTCGGAGTTGGATTCCAAACTATGCCTTGGAGTCTTCTCCACTGACCAACTTGATATACAAGAAGCCTATGGCAGCACAAGATTTATTACAATGGACACCAGAAGCAGAATCAGCTTTCTGCAAACTGAAACAACTAATAGCATCCTCGTTAGTTTTAGGATTACCAAACTATCATAAACGTTTTTTCCAAACTGTAAATTGTGAACAAGGTTACATGACATCAGTGTTAACACAGCAGTGCCATGTCTCAACAGGGGAGATGGTACAGTTGGTGAACCGAGTGTTCACTGCATATGGATTTACGAACTACACAAAAAATTTTTGTGCAGCATGCCATGTTTGTAACAGGCATCATACACAAGGGGCATTGAAGCCTAAGCAAGGGAGTTTCCCAACACTACCGTACCCGTTCCATACTATCTGTATGGATTTCATAGAAATAAACAAATGTGAAAATAAGAAATATTGTCTTGTCATTATAGATATGTTTTCCAAATGGGTGGAAGCTTTTCCGACCAAAAATACAGATGCAGCTACCATTGCAAAAGTCCTTGTTAAAGAAATTATTCCTAGATTTGGCATACCGGAAAAGATCTACAGTGACAATGGCACACACATTGTAAATCAAACCATACAACAGTTGAGTCGATATTTCGGAATTTCCTTAAAGAACCATTGTGCATACCACCCCCAATTTGCAGGATTAGCAGAGAGGCATAATGGGGTTTTGAAAAACTTAGAAAATTGATTAGTGAGAGACAGAGGAACTGGGTGCACTGCCTGCCTCTGGCACTGTTGAGCATGAGAACTGTTCCAAATGCAAAGGGGTTAACTCCTTTTGAAATACTGTTTGGGAGGGCATATTATATACCTCAGTGGAAACCTCTCATGCCTGCAGACCAGGAGGCTGACAGTTCACTTGCAGAATACATGAGATGTCTTCTAAGTAATAAACAACTTTTGCAGTTGAATTCTGTTTCAGATAAAGAACAAACCAGACCATCGGACGCAGCAGTAGTCCCAGGCACGTGGGTCTGGGTGAAAGTTATCAAGAAAAGAAACTGGATCACACCAAAGTGGGAAGGGCCATCACACTTGCTACTGTCAACACCCACTGCAGTCAAGATCGCAGAGCGAGCATCCTGGACTCATCTGACACACTGTAAATCGGTTAAAAACTTTGAACTGGACAAAAAACTTGTTACTGTTACACAAGAACAAAATGACCAGATACGGAGCAAGTAGAAATGCTGAACAACTTCAGAAGTATTGTATGATCATTCTGTTGGCCATACTGATAACATTAATCTTTTTGTTCTGGCCTTTCCTTTTTCCAGCCACACGAGCTGAGCTAAATAAATGTGAATCATTCATAGACTGGCATCCGAACTTTAACACTTACCAAGCAATTAAATATGTGTATGCTGAAACTTTTAATGTTTCGAATTGCTGGATCTGCACAGCTATACTGACAGCATACGGGGGATTATTGATGACTGCTGTCCCCCTAGGGGTCAATGAGACCTGGGAAAATTTGCTTTTTGATACTACAACTGGAAAATCACAAGACAAAATAGCATTGTACCTGCCTGTTACACAAAAGGGAATTTTATGTTTTTACAAAAATGATACTGTTCAGGTAGGTTGGAGTAATTGTAATGTGACTATTCCTTACAAATGTTATACCAAAGCCAATAATGCAGGTTATATCTGTGATACAAACTATGACTCGTATCTCGAATTGATTCATAAGACTATTGATGAAATATAGTGTAATCCTGTTCTTTTAAAACAACTATCTATTATTGATAAAAAAATGTTTCATGCAGGGCAAGTATATATTAATACTAAAGTAGAGAACTGTTATTTTGTTTGTGGGAAAAAGGCATACAAATGGTTACCTGAGAACTGGTCCGGCAGTTGTTTTTTGGGTTACCTAGTTCCGGCCATACGACACACTGCAGTTTTGCCTCAGGGAAGAATTCAAAATGTCAGAGAGGTCACCAAGAAAACCGGAAATCCAATCAGAAGGCCTGAAAATCCAGTGGGACGAATCGAAGCAGGTTGAAGAAACCATAATTCCATAAAAAACAAAGACAAACTGACACACATGGACTTAAGTGACACTATTATATCGTGGGCAGGTATAGCCCCTGCATATGGCGCAGTGAAATCGATTTGGGAGCTGAGAAAACTGTCCAAACTTCTTGAAGTAATGAGTAATGCAACTTTTTCTGCTCTCGAGTTAATGACTGATGAACTGAATGCTATGAGAACTGTGGTGCTTCAAAACCACATGGCTCTTGACTTCACCCTAGTGGTGAAAGGTGGTACATGCGCTTTAATAAAAGAGGAGTGCTGTTCATATATTCCTGACAACCAGCATGAGATAAACGACCATCTTGAGGTGATTCAGCAAGTGTCGACCATGACCAAACCAGGCCCAAACCCACTGACGGATGTTTTCCAGAATTTGTTTGGGGGGTGGGGTAGCATCCTAATGAATGTCCTGATTGCCATTTGTGTGGGATTACTTCTATTAGGAGTGTGTGTTTGTTGTGGTATTCCCTGCATGAAAAGATTGATCAAAGATTTTATAGACGTGTCAGTTTCTGAGACTTTATATCAAAGTACTGAAATTGAAGAACTGCTGAAAAATGAAACACTTTCATAAGTTTTAAACTGAATGACTCTCTTAACTGCAAATTCTGAACGGAAAGAGGTTAGGAGAAGAAGCAATTGTTTATGCTTTTGAAAATAGAATAAAAAGTATTAACAGGGGGGAAATGTTAGAAGAATATGTATTAATGTATATGTTTAGTGCTTATTAGAAGCTAAAAGGGTTAACACATTTCATTCTATTTTATGTACAGCTCAATTCTGTATGAAATTATAAGATGCTTTTCAAACTGTAGTATGCTTTCTGAAATTGCAAGTTGCTCTCTGACCTAGTATTTGCTAGCACAGCAAAATTCATGTTTATGCCTTTTGGAAATGTACTGGGAAGCAGGTGATTATCTGCTAGGTCAGGAAAATGAATAAATAGTGAATGAATAAAACAATACTGTTTTCTATAATGTGATTGAATATGAACAATCAGCCCTGTTCATGTTGTGAGAACATGCACAGCTGCGGAAAAGAAGAGATATATCAGACAAAAGACTGCTTGAAGAAATGAACTGTAATCTGTACTTGCTTTGTGCTCGAATTAGCCATAGTACCTTGAATGGTAACATTGCATAATAAAAGTTGTATCTGACCAGTGGTCGTCAAGGCCACGTTGTTTTTCTTAGGAAGTTTTTTTGTAAACTTGATATGCCAGCAGAAAATCATGGACAAACAGCTGCTGAGAAATAATATTGAAAAAACTTGTGATTTATTATGTCAGCTTAGTAGGCAATACCTTGTAAGAAATGTATAAAAGTAGTTTCACTTCCTGATTCTAGTTAGACAAACTCTGTATTAGCATGTTTTTGTCTCCTTGCTGCAAGATTAAAGTGCCTTAACCTGAACCTGCCGTGTGTTGATCATTTTGAAGTTATATTTCCTTTGACACTAAGAAGCTTCCATTATGGGCCAGATGAAACCTTCCTGGAACTCTTCAAAATGCTCAAACCTGACACTATCTATCTTCTTTCTCTTTCAAACTTTTTACTGCCAGTCAGACATATAACCTAAAAAGCCAAGCCAGATCTAGTTCCTCTATAAAAACACCTTCTCTCAAACTATACACTGCTAGCCATTGCTTCCCTGCACTGACTCCCAAACTATGGCGGCACTTCCTCCTGATGTAACTGATCAATGTACCCCCTGTTCAAGCCACAGTTCAAACAATACTTAATAAAACAGTCTGAATGCAACTGTCCATCTAAAAGACATGCCACATAAACAGGTATCTCCAACTGCATACTACCCTTACCTCCCATTTACTTGATCCATCTGATTAACTCACTCTTTCTAAACTGTGATTCAGCTTATCACTCCATTACTGCTCTAAACCCACTACATATAATCTAATGCGGTGTTTCATCTTGTGGGTCTCTATTAACCTTGCTAACCTAGCAACAACTATCCATATCTCCAGCACTTGCACTGTTTTCCCATTTCTATTCCAATTATGTATGTATTTATTTATTTATTATTATTATTATTATTTATGTTTACTGGTTTAGTTCCACTAAGCTTGTAGCCTCTTTTCAGTGGTGACCTGATGTGGTATTTATAGTACTAGGGGAATTTGGCCAAGCCATTGTGGAACTTCCCCTACTCTTTTTGATAGATACCATAGAATCTTTTACATCCACCTCAGCTACCACCAACTCAAGCGATGAGGCCTCAGCTTAACATTTCATCTGAAGGATGGCACAGCCATGAGCACATCAGTCCCCTTAAGCTGCACTGCAATGTCAACAATCTATCTGCCTGGTGTGGGAATAGAACTCGCAGCCTTCTGCACCAAAGGTGAGTGTGCTACCTGTTGTGCCATTGAAACTCTACATGTATTTGCTATATTAGATCATCTATGTATATTTATTTATTTATTTGTATTTGTTGACAGGGAAAAGTCTGATTGGGTAAAACCCATTTTCATAGGAGGCCCAGGATGTTTGTCAAATTGTCTGTGCTTACTCATAAATTGTTATCTGTATACTGTATATTGTTTTGTTGCATCATGATGTAACCCAGGCTGAGACTGGAAATGGTTATTGTTTGATCAGTATTCTACTCCAGTAAACAAATTTAAATAAATAAAAGCACCTTTATAATACAGAATTTAGAGAATGTCATAGAGAAGATCTCATGAGAGGGAGTATAGAGACACACACACACAAGTTTTTGAATACTTCATGGCTGTAGGAATATCAATGTGAAAAAACTGGGCCAAGATGAAGGAGAAGCTACAGAGAATTATCATCAGGGATACTTGTGCCAAAATCTCTCCTTCATAAGTAAAGAGTACCAGGAAGGAGAGGAAGGGACAGAATTTTTATTTTTGGCATATGTGATATCTGCTTTAGAAGTTTATTTTTAGATTTGTATGGAGAAAGCAGTACTCTGTTTCATGCAGACTGTTCTGTGAAATAGTTGAACTGTGTCAGGGAGGTTTTCAGTTGCTGTATGGACCTACTGGAGGTAAAAAAGGCACTGAGACTAGTCAGCCTTGATTGAGCTCCAGAGCCTGATGGTCTAGCTTATAGTTGTTACTCTCTGTTAGAGGATCAGCAGATTAGATTTTATTTACCATCTTTAATGAGTGTGTTTTTATGCATCTTTTCCTTATCTTGCATTGGAGGAGGAGTTGGTAAAGTTTGCTCATAAATGAAATGATAAGGCTTTTAGTGAGTAACTGAAGACCCTTAGTTATGATGAATGCTTAATATTAGTTGCTTGCCAGGTTAAGCAGTTGTTGAGCCTCTGTATTATAATCAGAGATTAGCTTTAACTGGTTATCCAGCTTCTATGTTAGAATCAATATTTCATGGGCTGGTTAAGGGTTGCGATATTGGCCAGCTGTTGCTGCTTGCATTTGAACTTGTGGATGATACTGTTTCTACCCCCTCTGCCAAGCTGAATAATACCGTCTGCCATTATGCTCTCTTCCAATTCTCCATGGTTATTAGGCTCCAGATTTATCACCTGTATTCATATTTAACTTGTTGTATAGGTAGGCCATGAGGATATTGGCACCCTTACACATCAGATCCCACTGCATTATGGTGTCCAACAGGGCTGCCCGCTTGGCCTTGTTTTATTTGGTGTCTTAATAAATGCCTTTGTGGACACTTCCTTTATGAGATGCAATTGGGAGGAGGAGATTGCTACTCCCACTGCTTTGAGTTATGCAGACAGTTTGACTCTGGTGATCCATGGTTTTGCAGTTGTTGCAGAAGTGGTTAGTATTGCAGAAAGGTATTTATCACTTCTTGGCTTTCCTTTGAATATGGATAAATGCATAGGTTTTGGTGTCACTTTCTGAGACTTTATTTCAATAATAAAATTCAGCTCTTATGAGTTCTTTTTGGAACTATCACTGTTGTTGAATGGTAGCAGAAACAGTTGTTGAATGAATTAAAGGTTATGGTATGTTCTGGGAAACCACTTTTTATGTCATTTTGGAAAAAGTCTACTTGGTTAAGAGTGTCCATTCCCGAAACTTTAAAGATAGTGGTAATGGGAATTTGTTTTGAGTCTACATGGTTAATGCCTTAATCTCATTCAGAGGCGGTTCTTGTACAAATCAGAAGACAAAATGTGCATTTGCATACTGCAATTCATGATGTACATGGTCTCTTTGCACATTTTCAGGCTTGATAGATGGCTCCACTGATCTTTTTGAGAGATTGATTGCTCTCAGTTATGACTCTCTGCACTGCATACTGAAACATATTAAAATGAAGTGGGTGGGAGGTCACATTTAGTTTTGTTATTATTATATGTAAATATGGTGTTGGAGAGCAGTGTAGAAGCTAAGTTTGCAGGCTAAAATGTTTGATTTGAGAAGCTGATTTCTACTTACTGTATTATGAATCTCCAAAAAAGGAAATTCTGCTACCACATTATCTGAAATGTGTGCTGCAAGGGCTATGAGGGATGGGTTCTGATTCTGTTTGTATGTGACTTTGTTTGGCTTTGAGAAACAAGGCACGCACGGTGGACTGTGGTGCACGGTCCAAACCAATGAATCCAAAACCAAGAGGGACCAGCACACACGACAGCAGAAATAAGATATAAGTTGAATTTTATTTGGAGGTAGCTAGAAAGCTGCCTGCCATCAAATATTAACAGACCAGTTTCGGCTAGTAAAGCCTTTATCAATGTATTATATTCTCTTAACAAAAAGTTGATTCACAAAACACCATCACATCCTGGTACTCTTTATATTCACTAAATTTAAAGTGGTATACTCCTGACAAAAATCAGCTTGTTAGTTTGAACACAGTCAAAGCTTGGAATATATACAAAACAATATAATAAATTTGTTGAATTTAATCAGACCTGAAAGTCTGAAATCCTTATAATAATATAAATTATTCATAGGTTGCAAAAATGCAAATACCTTATATGATACAAAATTATACAAAGCTATGAAATAGCTTGTATTGTGGGCAGGACTCAGATTCAGGTCTGAACATTTTAATATATACTATGTAGTTTGAGCCCAAATAACTAACTATATGTAACTTGAGAATTATCTGAATATCATGGGGGTGCAAAGGACTATAACTGACACTAATAGTGTGCCATATTGATAAACTTATTGTCTCGAAGTGCCATCATGTACTTCATATTCATTCAATCCTGGTTTAAAAAAAGCCCCAAGATTTGTGATCCACTTACTTTCCATATTATTAAGTTTGGTATGCCATCCCATCTTAAAATTCCTTTGAAGTTGAATTTTATCTATAATGACAAACCTGAAAGAGGCACCTGTGTGGTTTTTACTATGTTTGTATAAGGCATTTGTTATTCGTCTATTTCTGATGGAACTTAGATGTTCACTAATTCTTATTCGGATGGGTCTAGAAGTCTGACCAACATAAAAGGCAGAACAGGTACAGTGGGCCAAATAAATAACCCAATCAGAGCTGCAATTTGCAAAAATGTTGATGTTATAAACCTTAGAAGTGTTTTTGCTAGTGAATTCTTTAGTTTTCCAAATGTGCTGACATGCACTACAATGTCCACATGGATAGCAGCCCACCAATGGGTCCCCAAAAAGTGTAGTTTGTATTGTAGAAACTGGTGTGAATCTTTTGTAATGTGTTAAATGAGGCTGGATAGTACGCCCTTTCGAAGAAAGCACATGTATCTGGAAGAATGTCATTGAGAAATGGGTTTGATTTCAATATATCCCAATGTTTGCTGACTATTTGTCTGAACCTAGATGTATTGTTTCCATAAGTGGTGACTAATCGGATGGGTTGTTGACATCGAGTAACATCCTCTTCTTGTGATCTATTATATTTTAATAGATCTGATCTTCTGCTGGTTTGGATTTGGGTAACCGTATTCATTAGATGTTCAGGATTATATCCTCTATCCATAAATCTTGCTGTTAATTCCTCTGTTTGTACTGAATATTCTGCATTTGTGGAGCATATTCTTTTAAGTCACAAAAATTGGGACTTTGGGATGTTGCTGATGATGTGGCGGGGGTGAGAACTAGTGGCATGAAGTAAAGTGTTGTATTGTGGAAATTTTCTGTGTATCGATGTTGCTAAAGTATGGTCAGGTAATCTTTTAATGGCAACATCCAAAAAAACAATTTCATGATATCCAGTGTTGGCTGTGAAATGTATACCAAAAGGATTGTTATTAAGTTTGTTGCATACCTTAATAACAATCCTTTTGGTATACATTTCACAAAACTGAAACTGCGCATTACCAAATCGATGTTGCTAAAGTATGGTCAGGTAATCTTTTAATGGCAACATCCAAAAAAACAATTTCATGATATCCAGTGTTGGCTGTGAAATGTATACCAAAAGGATTGTTATTAAGTTTGTTGCATACCTTAATAACAATCCTTTTGGTATACATTTCACAGCCAACACTGGATATCATGAAATTGTTTTTTTGGATGTTGCCATTAAAAGATTACCTGACCATACTTTAGCAACATCGATACACAGAAAATTTCCACAATACAACACTTTACTTCATGCCACTAGTTCTCACCCCCGCCACATCATCAGCAACATCCCAAAGTCCCAATTTTTGCGACTTAAAAGAATATGCTCCACAAATGCAGAATATTCAGTACAAACAGAGGAATTAACAGCAAGATTTATGGATAGAGGATATAATCCTGAACATCTAATGAATACGGTTACCCAAATCCAAACCAGCAGAAGATCAGATCTATTAAAATATAATAGATCACAAGAAGAGGATGTTACTCGATGTCAACAACCCATCCGATTAGTCACCACTTATGGAAACAATACATCTAGGTTCAGACAAATAGTCAGCAAACATTGGGATATATTGAAATCAAACCCATTTCTCAATGACATTCTTCCAGATACATGTGCTTTTTCTTACCGAAGGGGGCGTACTATCCAGCCTCATTTAACACATTACAAAAGATTCACACCAGTTTCTACAATACAAACTACACTTTTTGGGGACCCATTGGTGGGCTGCTATCCATGTGGACATTGTAGTGCATGTCAGCACATTTGGAAAACTAAAGAATTCACTAGCAAAAACACTTCTAAGGCTTATAACATCAACATTTTTGCAAATTGCAGCTCTGATTGGGTTATTTATTTGGCCCACTGTACCTGTTCTGCCTTTTATGTTGGTCAGACTTCTAGACCCATCCGAATAAGAATTATTGAACATCTAAGTTCCATCAGAAATAGACAAATAACAAATGCTTTATACAAACATAGTAAAAACCACACAGGTGCCTCTTTCAGGTTTGTCATTATAGATAAAATTCAACTTCAAAGGAATTTTAAGATGGGATGGCATACCAAACTTAATAATATGGAAAGTAAGTGGATCACAAATCTTGGGGCTTTTTTTAAACCAGGATTGAATGAATATGAAGTACATGATGGCACTTCGAGACAATAAGTTTATCAATATGGCACACTATTAGTGTCAGTTATAGTCCTTTGCACCCCCATGATATTCAGATAATTCTCAAGTTACATATGGTTAGTTATTTGGGCTCAAACTACATAGTATATATAAAAATGTTCAGACCTGAATCTGAGTCCTGCCCACAATACAAGCTATTTCATAGCTTTGTATAATTTTGTATCATATAAGGTATTTGCATTTTTGCAACCTATGAATAATTTATATTATTATAAGGATTTCAGACTTTCAGGTCTGATTAAATTCAACAAATTTATTATATTGTTTTGTATATGTTCCAAGCTTTGACTGTGTTCAAACTAACAAGCTGATTTTTGTCAGGAGTATACCACTTTAAATTTAGTGAATATAAAGAGTACCGGGATGTGATGGTGTTTTGTGAATCAACTTTTTGTTAAGAGAATATAATACATTGATAAAGGCTTTACTAGCCGAAACCGGTCTGTTAATATTTGATGGCAGGCTTTCTAGCTACCTCCAAATAAAATTCAACTTATATCTTATTTGGCTTTGGCCATGGTAAACTACCTGAAAGATATCAGTAGAAGTATAGAGCTAATAATGAAAGTCTCTGCTTCTTTCTCGGTTTTGGGAGAGAAGAAGCCATTTTTCATGTCTTCTTTAACTGGGGAAGGTTACGTGATTTTTGGATGACACTTGCCACCAGACTCAACCTTAGTAGGCCTTCAAAACAGATATGGCTGAGCCAGGTACGGAAATAAGGTACATAAGGAAAGCTGGTGATAGAATGAGTGCAGAAAAAGTGAGAATGAGAAAAGACTGTCTAGGCCAAGAAGAAACAATAATTAGCTAACAAAGAGGCTAAGTGACCATTTGCAACAGTGAAGCAAAAGGCATCAGAGGTACTCTAACAGCTTCTGGAAAGTGAGTCAGTATAACGCAAAAAGAAACTGTCAGTTTGCAAAGCAAAGACAGAAACATAATAAAGAAGATAGACATTGTACACCCTTCATAAGGGATGCCAGCAACAACCTGCTCACCAGTTCGCAGGACATCAAAGGCAGATGGAAGGAGTACTTCAAGCAGCTTTTGAATGAAGAAAACCCCACAGAAGTTGTACTGCCCCAGATACTGCCTATGGTGAAAGAAGAAGAGGAGCCCACTCTAGGGGAAGTAAGAACAGCACCAAGGAAAATGACATCAGGGAAACCAGCAGATTCAGATGAGGGCACAGCAGATACAATAAAGATTTTGGGTGAGGTAGGGGAGAAAATGACTCCTTTGGGGACACATAGCAGTATGGAGAGGAAAGCATTATCCCAGATAAGTGAAGAATAAGCATATTACTGACAGTGTACAAGAACAAAGGAGTCATTCACAACTGTGGGCAGTACAGAGGTATCAAACTCCTGTCACACTGGACGAAAGTTCTGGAGAGGGTGATAAACAAATACATAATGTACTAGCAAGTAAGACAGGAGATGGGCAGTTCAGATTCAGATTAGGATGCAGCACAACTGATCTGATGTTTGTAGTGAGACAGACAATTGAGAAGAATCTAGAGATGACTTGGAGAAAGCATATGACAAGGTCCCAAGAAATTTGATTTGGGCATATGCAATGGTGAGAGGTACTAGAAACATTGGCAGAATTAGTGCAGGCTATGTACAAGGATCTAGTGGGGAATGGAATGTAAAATTAAAGGCACACAGGATGAAACTGAATACAGATAATGCATTTGTAATGGCAGCAAATGGGGGTAATCAGGCGAAGCTGAGAACTGAGATAGAAGGGAAAATGGTGGAACAAGTTAACAGCTTTAAGAATCTGGGAGGGGTGGTTGAGAGAAGGGGAGTCTGAATAAGGAGGTCAATGCTAGGAAAAGATGGGCTGCAGCCAACTGGCTCAGAATGTCAGGGGTATCGTATGACAGAAGAACACCAATGAAGCAGAAAAGTAAGGTGTACAAAACAATGGTATGACCAGTATTACTGTATAGTACAGAAACCTGGGCAGGGAAGGCAGAGCAGGTGAGGAAGCTAGAGGTGATGAAGTGCCTAAGATGAGTTGTAGATGCACACTGTGGACAGATATAGAAGTGAAGACATCATAAGAGAAGTTTATGTAGTTCCAAATGCAGAAAAGATCAAAGAACAGATTACAGTTATTCAGGCATGTGCAGGAAAGTAGAAGACAACCGACAACCTAGTGAAGAAGATGTGGGACAGATAGGAAATAGGCATGAAAAAATGAGAGTGTCCAGCAGAAATGGATGAATTGTGCAAGAGAAGACCTGTGACAGGCATGTAAAAAACACCGTGATATGTCTGTATCTATTGCTAAACTCTGGAGATGGTTACATATTAATCTGAAATGTAATATTGATAAAGACTGGTTATATTTAAGCTCTTTCTTTTGATTCTGTGCTTCAGTCTTTTTTAATCAAAGTCCTCTACTCATTTTGATAAGTGTTACGGGATCTTTTGCATCAATTTGAGCTGTCATTAGCTAAAGTAGATAAGACTTTTGCTTGATGTATCATCTGAAAGTCAGCACCTCGGCAGTTTTGTATCTTCCACCTTATACTCTGGTACAGTGTCAGTATATGAACGTGAATCCATGCAGCTGATGTGGGGAGAAAACCCATAGCCCTCTAATCTTCATTAGTGAGTGAGCTACTAAAAGACACATATGTTGCATGTCTATTACATTTCTTAGCATTTCAGAAATGCATTTATATTCAGTACCAGTGATGTAGTCATATGGAAAATGGGGGAAAACAGGGCATCATTAAGTAGTGACCAATATCATTGATGAATACTGTTTGATAACTGCTTATAAAAAAATATCCATGTAAGACTATAGGAAGGAATGGGGGATTCTTGAAGAAAGAATAAGTACTTCTCTGTAGGGAAAGATATTAAACAGTTTCTGCTATTATTTAGAGTAAAGTGTCAGAGAAGATAGTGACTTTTAAAATGGAAAGTTACTTGTGAGTAATGTATTAAAATCCTAGCAGAAAATTTCCACATACTGGACATAGTACAATGGATATGGTAAAAATATAGATTATTTTTGTCAGGATATGATCATATCATGTGTTCTCATAATAAATGCAATAGAAGATAAAAAGATATATATAAGAGGTGGGATAAAGCAGTGGGGTCTATATTAGAAGATCGAATGTTCAGCTGATCGAACGCCTAAACATCGATCTTCTAATATCGGACCTAAAAAATGTCAAACATCCCAGGGAAACACATCTGTTGGCCACTAAAACAAAAGAATAACTTTACATCCAAAGTAAGTGGGGGGCTTCGCCCCACACCCCCCGACATGGTGGGCTTTGCCCCACACACACCCCGACATGGGGGGCTGTGCCCCACACCCCCCTAACTAAATATACCAATGCCGAGATCACTCTATAGTACACAAAATGGCAAAATCCGGCGAACGACCAAGGGAAATCTTTCCCTGCGTTTAATCGTCTGTTCACCGTTTTTTGCTTTCGATATTAGAAGATCAATATTTAGGTGTTTGATCACCTAAATGTTCAATCTTCTAATATAGACCCAAGCAGTGATGTCTTTTAAATTCTTTACTGTTCAGATTAGCAATAAATGTAGTTATTAAACAGTTAAGAAGAATGACCGAAAACTAGGGAAGTGAGATTGCAGAAAATGCAAAACTACTATTTTAGTTACATGGATGCTGCTATAACAATAACCAAGAATGTCATGTGTATTAGACCATTTGCATGTAGAACTGAAAAAGGTAGGTTTCAGTAAGAATAATGATATGTGTAAAGGACTTGGTTTAAAACAGAGCTGGAGAGCTATATTTTAGATAAAAAGAAATTAAAACATTAGCAATTACCTACGGGCAGAGAGTGATTTGTGTAAAGGAATGGGGAAAATACTAGGCAGAATAAAACGTGTAGTCTATTCCCCAAGATATACCTGAAACTGACTCGGCTGTATCTATCACAGGTCTACCTCTATAGACCGAATTTATACTTCCCCAAATTTCAGTTTACTGAGATGACAACACTAAACTTTCACAAAACTGAAACTGCGCATTACCAAATTTCTTTTACAGGGAATGGAGCCACTTGGCTAACATGGGGAAATTTGCCCTTTTCCCCACTGTAGTGTGATCCCAGAGTTGGTATATTTAGTTAGGGGGTGTGGGGTGGTGTAGCCACCCACCTGTGTAGGTTTGACATACTGCAGTGTATGTTTTGGTTCAATGTTGGCCAAGTGTCTTTATTCTCTGTAAAATATTCCGCAGTTTCAGTTTTATGAAAGTTTGGTGTTGTCGTCTAAGTAAACTGAAATTTGGGTAAGTGTAAATTCGGTCTATAGAAGTAGACCCATCTATCATACAAGATCAAATCCTGAAAGTGCTATCAAAAGCTAAAAATACTACATTGATGGGTCCTTTTTTCAAAACAGGTTTATTGTTTTAACATATAAGAGAAATATCATAACAATTTTATACAAGTAATTAAAAATAGGTATTATTATAATATTCAACAAAACAACTAAAGTATTTACAAAGACATCCACTACAATCAGATCAATTAATTAAACTAAAATAATACATTGATGGGTCCTGACAACATGCCTGGATGCATCTTAAATAGCATAAAGCATGATTTAGCCCCCCCTCCCCCCAAACAACCCAGTTTAACCTCAGCCTCCATACAGGTTTTGTGCCAAGCAAGTGGAGAACAGCTAAAGTCATTCCAGTGGAAAAGGAAGAACTTTCCACAGACCCATAAGGCTGACCAGCCTCATTTGCAAAACTATGGAAAGACTTACCATGGATGTAGTCAATGAGGACATAGGGAACCTCCAAATATTGCTCCTGTCTCCGTTTGGATTGCTCAAGGGCAGGTCATAGTTACTCAGCCTGGTGGACTTCTTTGAATTGTCATGAAAACAATAAATGAAAGTAAAAATGGAACAGACTGCATACCTCAACCTGGCCAAAGTTTTTGACACATTCTGTCACTCTGGCATAGTACAAAAGCTAAATAAACTTGGAACAAACCCCTACATCCCTTGCTGGATTGCCTACAGACTCACATACAGGATAGAGTTGATCAAAGTGGGGAAAGCTACCTCCACAAAGAGATCAGTCACCAGTGAAGTCCCGCAGGGTTTGGTGTTGGCACCTCTCCTGTTTGGTATCTAATCCTTTGAAGTAAAAGCCAGTACCAAAGGCTGGCTGACTAGGTTTGCAGATGACTGCTAGCTAGGAACAGTTAATGAATCCTCAAAGTGATTTAGCCATCCTGCAGGAAGGTTTACCCAAACAGATAACTGGTGCCAGAATCATGGACTGAAACTAAATGCCAAAAAAATTATTATCTTACCCTTTGGGAAGCCATCTACTGTAGGAAAGTACCACATTGTCAATTTTGCCCCTGAAAGTTGACCTAGTTGGTTGGGATTTGGATTTTATGTGGATAGTGACCTAACTTTTGACCAACATGTCTCCACTGCTGTATGAAAGTCTATAGATAATATGCAGCTTTTAAACAAGGGGATTATGACTATACTTTACTAAGCCCTCATTAGGCAAATCATTAAGTATAATGCCCCTTTGGGATGTATCCGTCCAGACACATGCAACAACTGGAATGCCCACAGAGATATATTACTAAAAGCATACAAGATCTAAATGTCCTATACGGGCCCCCTGAACAGCCCTGTCACTATACTTGGTATCCTACAGACTGTTAAGAGGTAACCTGTATCTGGCATACAAGGCATCCTCTGACCCAGTAAAGATAGGCCTACTTCACATCAGCAAGTCAAATACCATCACCAATATTTGGTCCAGGGAACTGAACCTCTCCTACAACATTAACAGAATGGTTTGGAGGGACTGGTGTATCTCAGCACTGTCCATATTCAAGCCCAACATGGATCTATGGATAGATAATAGAAAACTTACAACAGGACTGGCCCCTATAATATTAATGGAGAGGGGCATGGGTCCCCACAAATTATCTATGGTAAGATCCCATTTATTCTCGCTAGAGGTAATATATAGTTATTGACTACGGGATGGGTCAAATCAATCTAACATCAAACAGGATAGGTTAATTCAAACACCAAAAGGGAATTGACTAGGTTTAAAATGGCCTACAAGGGCAGCTAGTCTAACACTTACCTTTGAACTTATAAGAACTTTGAGAAGTCTTTTAGGGATTTTTTTTATTTGCCTAATACCCTGTTTTTGGGGCTAGGGAAAAGTTATTTATCTAGTATGTGTTATGTGTCAGTGAAGCTGCAGGTAGAGTTGGTAACTTTGTTTTATGTTTTTTGTTTTTATTTTTTAAATCAAAAGATTTTTTTTTTTGTCAAAGAATGATACTGGGAGATAATAATTCTGAGCTATATTATACAAGTTTATATTACGTTTTATCGTAAAGGTATTTAAGATGCAAGAGAAAAGCTTTAAAATTTGCTGGAGAGATATTTAGGTAAAAATATTCAGAGGTATTGGATTTTTTTTTTTACTAAAAGCATACAATAATATGGAAAAAATGTTATGGTATAAAATATTTGAAAGAGTAAGGATATGAAGGATAAGTATTAATGGACTAGGAAAAAGTAAAATAACTTGGGGTAATACAATTTTTTAACAATGTTCTTTGGTGCACAGTTGTAATTTCTTACATTGAGATGTCAAGAAGCAAAACAAAAAGCTAAGAAGGGTTTGTTCCCCAATGGAAGGATATCTTTTGGAGATTGTCTTATAAAAACACAGTGAAAGGAAACAAGAAATACAAATGTACTGAAGAAAGAATCGGTGTGGAGTGAAGGAAACTTTACTTCCATCTCCTTTTAAAACGTGCAAGGATAAAGGGATTTTGGAAAAGACAAGAGCTTAAGCTCCATTGTGAAAAAACAGGATTCCTATTAAATGATCAAAGACACATTCTTTTGAATGTGCCTTGATTGAACTTGAAAGCACGGAAAGGCAAAATAGCAAAACGGCATATAAGCAAATTCTTTCCCTGGTAAAGAAATCGCTTGGCTGCTTCCGTTACTTTACCATTTTTGTCACTGTAGTGCGATCTTGGAGTTGGTATATTTAATTAGGAGGGGTGTGGGGGACACAGCCCCCCACTTTATATAATGTTTTTTTTGTTTTGTGGAACAACGATTTTTTTCCCTTGGAAAAGATCATTGTTCTAAGCATTCGACATTGTAAACTTTTGCTTACATGGGTTCGATACATCATCATTCGCTTTTTTAAGCGTTTGATGATTTACCATAGACCTGAAAAACCAAAGCTACTGTAAATAAGGAAATATATAACAATTTTTGCTAGAATATAAAAATGAAGATACAAAAAGCGTAGATTTGTTAGTAATATGTAGTATGGGGGATCTGGATAGCAAGGTATGTACAGGCTTTTGTAAAATAACAGACAGGATATTTTATGAATAGTGAAATCTGAAAAAATTTTTTTAAAAGAAATGATTTTGATTAAGAAAAATGTTTCTGCTAAGAAGTATAACTATTGATTATATAGGCTGAATATTGGAAACATGAATTACAAACAGGTTTATTACTTTGGTCTTGTATAATGTTTACATTTTATTTGCCACATCTTTTTCTATTTAACTGTTTCTGAATTAAAATAATATATTTAATTGTGAGGTATTTTCATAAAGCTGGCTCTACTGTTTTTGACAAATGATGTGGGATCTTTCTTTTCTCAGGCATATAAGACCTTGAAATAAAAACTCTTCTGTCTGTCTTCAACTTAAATAATCCACTTCTGTCCCCTTTGCTCCACTGCAGTATCAGTACTTGAACCTAGTAACTAGTGTGGGGTATAACCACCATCATTTTGATCTTCTCAATATCAAAAGTGCATGTGTTACCTGTTGATCCACTGAGGCCCACAGATGTTGTAGTTCTTTGTACTGCATTTTTATCATTTCAGGAAGACATTTATAGTCAGTACCACTTTTATCATTCAAGGATGAGTACTAACAATAAAATTATATGACAGTTATTTCATGCTTGTTTAGTTTTCCTTGCTCATTTCATTGGTAAGCTCAAGCCCCATTTGTCTGATGGTGGCATGATGTCACCTGACCATCCAATGGATCACTGAAAAGTTCAGGTTCTTCATTTAGTGACTTTATTTATTTGAAATCTAATCTGGTATTCTGGCCTTGTTGAGGAAGTTATAAACACTCAAGTGACCTCCAAAATGCAATGCATAGAATAGTGGAGCTAAGAGTGTCTTTTATTATTTTTTTTGTTAAACAAGAAACCACTTTAATGATTTATCACTTATTAAATTGGTGATCATACATTTATATCAATGAAAACAAACCATATTAACATATTTTCAGTTGCAAATATTATGTCACTTATAATCTTCTATACACTCACTCATTGTCATTTAAAAAATACACATTTCATTCAATTCCGCCATTTCCTTAAACCTCATTCATTGTCTAAAACATTATTCTGCATGTATTGCTCTTGCAATTCCCATTTTTCTATGTATTTTGCTCCTACCCTTTTCTAAATATCCCACCTCCATTTCTTTCATCTCTGTTACTATAGTCACTGTTTCTAGTATGGTTGGTTTAGACTTTGATTTCCATTTTCTAGTAATTGCTTTTTTGGCTGCCACCAGAATGTACTATGTATAGGCAATTCTGATTCTGTATCACAGCTCAAAAAATCATTTCCTTTGTTACACCAATTTGCTTACCCAGTATGTCTGACAAAGTAGTCTGCAGGGAATTTTAAAGTCTTCCAACTCATTACAATCGCAAAACATATGTTTCTAATTACCCCTTTCTTCCCCATCCCACCTCCAACATTTAAAATCTACCTACCTGAGTTTAAATCCTTCAGAGTCTGATTGGGTATAAAAATACCTATGCAAACACTTCTAAGCAAAGATCCTAAATCCTCTAGACTTTGTTGCACATATAGACATCCTCCCTTTATTTATTTCTGAATTGCTTATCCAAGCTCTCTTCCCAATCCTTTCAAACATCCTCTGATTGATTCTTATAGTTATCATACAATATTTTATGTGACCTACTAATTATCTCCTTTGTAACAGCAGCTTCTGTGTTAGATTCTATGGAAAACCGATCTTTCACTTAGAATCCTACTATTCATTTCTCTTTGCCTATAATCTGATATCAATCCTTGATGGGAAAGGCAATCTCTAGCCTGCAATCCAGATGAATTGTTGACCTCTTCCCATTTTATTACCTTTCCATCTCTAATTATTTGCTCCAATACATTGGTTCCTTTGACAGTTTTCTCAAGTAAATTCTAGAACCCTTGCCTATTCTCTGTACCCCTAATTTTGGTCACCCCTATTGGTAGAATCTCCTTTCTCCATTCTCATGTTGGCTTAGTTCTTAAAGTACCTTTTGCTAGTTCATAAATATAATATTCTGTATGGTGATTGTTATTCTCCTTAAGGGTCTAAATCCAAAATCCTAGTCTCTCCTTATTTCTTGAGATTCATCCGTTTCATCATCATTCCTTGCCAGTTTGAATTATATATTTCTACTTGTGTTATGTATAGGAGCCTTAACTGTGTAGCTCTGAAGTACCCCTTCAAATCAGATAATCCCAAACAACCTTGCTCTATTGGAAGGGTCATCTCATCTCACTTGACTTTTGCCCTCTTCCCCTCCCAGAAAAAAAAATCCTTCAACTCTTTATTAATTGCTATTGATAACTTCTCCTCTGGTTGATAAGAATATGCCTGATCTGTGTATAAAACTAAAGGGACTAAAAACATTTTCACTGCTTGTATCTTGCTCTCTATATCCATAAAACAGAGCTTCCATTTTCTCAGTTTTTGTATTATCTTTGTTTAGTGTCTTTCCACATATCCTTAGCTGCCATAACATAATCTTTTTTAATTGATACTCCTAAGTACTTTATTTTATCATGTTACCATAAATATGGGTATTGCTGAACCAATTCAGGTATGGATACATAGCTTACAACTAGTGCCTTTGTTTTATTTTCATTATTTGTATCTTGAAAAGACTTGAAACTATCTCAGAATGTTCCATGACACTGAAATGTCTATTTGTGGTTTTATCAGGTACAGAATAATATCATCTGGAAGTAAAGCCAACTGTTCTTGATTACAATATCAATTATATCAATGAATGTCAAAATCCCTTCTTTTCTTTGCCAATGATTCTAAATATAATCCAAAAAATGCACACCTAGCCACCGGAACACAGAACCAGCACTAAAATATTGAATAACACACCAAGCTGCATAAAATGCTGGTACCTGTGTGGCACGAAATCCAAAAATCATCCAGTTGTTATTAGACTTGAAAGTAAATCAGGTTTTAGTAATGTGTCTCCACCTACACAGTCTGCAATTGATAGAGCTGTACATACCCCTTTCCCCATAGCCCAGGATCAGTTTCTGGGGAGGAGGCGTTCAGCAAGCAGGGGCAGACAAAAAAGGAAAGGATCCAACGAGGAACACCATGGTCCCACGTTGAAAAAAATGTGGGAGAAAACCAATCGCTGATAGTTAATCTATCTAGTAGAGTTCTAACTGTTTATGAGACACAAGTTTTAAATAAAGGACTTAGTTTTATCCCTACTGAAAGAAGTAATGTTGTTGATTCCATCATAGATGCCAAAATGTTTGTTAGGAATATTCAACTTAAATTAGATTTTGATGGCCCTAATAGTATGGTGAATGGTCCTTGTTTTCGTACCAACAGTACATATATTCCACAATTACACCCGATAGTGGATGTTTTTTTCCAGAAAATTGGAAAGTGATATATACGACTATTTTCAAACAAGTAAAGGAGTGAGATATAAAAATAATCTGAATTATTTTCAGAGACAAGCTCTGAAAGACCTTAGGAATGATCAGACCTTGGTTATTAGGCCGGCCGATAAAGGTGGGCCTATTGTCCTCATGGATACTGATGAATATAGTTCCATTATGTCAGAACTTTTGAGTGATGTAAACTTTTACGTTAGAATAGATATGAAAATAGTAACAGATAAGGTATTTCAGACATATTATATGTTAGATGATTTACTTATGTCATCCTCCATCACTAAGGAATTATATGATTATTTAAAGGTCAAGAACCCTCTTATACCAATCATTCAAGGTTTACCGAAGGTCCATAAGTCACAGATGAGACCCCCTATGAGACCAATAGTGGCGGGCCAAGGCTGGATCACATAACCACTATCCATTTTTACAGAGTATCATCTAAGACCTATGGTTGATGCAAACAGTAATATATTGAGAGATAGCAAGCAATTTTTGCTTGATTTATACTCATATACGAGTAGGCTGGATGAAAGTTTACCATATATTCTAGTGACTTTAGATGTGGTCAGTTTGTTCACTGTAATTCCAAATGATTTAGGTATTCAGTATATACAGGACTATTTAAGAAGCCACTCTGATTTTTCTTCTGAGAAGATTGATTTGATATCTCTTTTTCTTGAGACGATTTTGATGAATAATATATTTATGTTTGGCAATGAAATTTTCCTACAGAAGGATGGCGTAGCTATGGGCACCTCTTGTGCCAATAGCTACGCCAACCTAGTTATGGCATGGTGGGAAGAAAGTAATCTTTTTAGGATGGACTTTTTTCTGAAATACGTGGGTATATACCGAAGGTTTGTAGATGACCTTTTCTTTATTTGGCTTGGTGATGATAATACACTTTTGGAATTGGTTGAGTTAATGAATAACTCTACGACTTTTTTAAAGTTTACCTTGAATTATTCAAGAGATGCAATTTCCTTTTTAGATGTAGCCATAAATAGGCTCAGTAATGGTTTGCTTAATACTTCTGTTCATAGGAAATTATGTTATAGGAACACACTACTTCATAGGAACAGCATGCACCCTAGTTTTGTGTTTAACAATGTGGTGAAAGGACAGATAATAAGGGCCTCTAGATTCAATCCAACTACTGAAGGCTATATGAATGAACTGGATGGTCTGAGAATTAAGTTGACAGAGAGAGGCTACAACAGGGAGATAGTTGAACAGACTATTTTAGAAGTTAATGAACTAAGGAATAATATAGCGAAGCCATATTTTTCTGAATTATTAATTTCTTCTGACACAAGTAACACATTAATTAAACGTGAACTTAGGGCTCCTATGTTTTTTTACAAAAGATGCCTTACATCTAAGAGAACTTATGGCTAGAAATTGGGACATTTTATTATTAGACAATGACATCAAGCAGATTGTAGGTCCCAAACCGTATGTGTATTATAAGAACAAGCCAAATTTAAGAAGATTATTATGCAAACCAAGGAGTATTTTAGAAAGGAAAGATATGACTAGAGGTAATTTGAACACTACACCATGTGGCAAGTGTAACCAATGTATGTATATACATGATGGCACCACATTTACACACCCAACTACAAAGCAAGTATTTAATTTCAATACTATGACAAACTGTAGTAGTAGGAATGTTATTTACTTAGCTAGGTGTGAGGCATGCCCTGCGTTCTACATCGGAAAAACTAATAGATCTTTGAAGGATTGCATCAGAGAACATATCTATCACATTAGGATAGGCTCTGACTTTAATGCATTGGCCAAACACCACAGAGATCTGGGTTCTAGTCACACCTTTAGATTTAGTGTCATACAAAAATTAGATGTCAATCCAAGAGGGGGCGATGTTATTAATTATACCCTAGAATGTGAATTAAAATGGATCATAAGGTGCAAAGCTGACCATACACCGGGGTTAAATGATAAAATACAGATCAAGCCTGTTCTAAGAAATAGGAAACTTAAAAGGAAGGTATAGATCTGGTCCTTATCTTTAACTTATGTACTGTTGGACAAAAGGGTCACTATGATTCTATATGAGTCTGTTGTTGCTTATTGTATAACAAATAGGCATCTAGTTACGTTTCATGATAAATATTAATACATATATTTATATTTTTTTAGATATATATACACTTTTTTAATGTCTTACTGTTTTTATTCTCTGTCTTTATAACAGTTGCGCTCTACATTGAATTATTCTGTGACTAATGCATATTGTGTAATCATCCAATGAAATTACTTGGAGGGTTATTTAAATGTTAGAAGGGAGTTGTGTAATGTATAAGTCTGAAGAAGCCTACGGGTGAAAGCGCTTACTTATTTGTGATTAAACGGATCTATTTTATACCTTTGAATAGTGTCCTTGACTACTTTCAAGTCTAATAACAACTGGATGATTTTTGGATTTCGTGCCACACAGGTACCAGCATTTTATGCAGCTTAATGATTCTAAATATAACACAAATAGCATAGAGCAAAAGAGGTCATCCCTGCCTGGTTCCTCTGCTGAAATATAACTTATTAGTGTGGACCACCCCACACTTTCATTTTAGCCTCTGATCCCTCATATATCCTCCTAGTCAACCTTAGAATTTTATCAGGGAATGCAAATGCTTCCCTTGCTGTACTCATAAAATCCCAGCTTACTCTGTTGAACTCTTTCTCTTCATCAGGACCCAACAACAACAGTGGTATTTTCTTACATTCCGCTTCCCTCTGGATCATCATTGTTCTACTAATGTTTGCCATCTCTCCATATAAAACCACATTGATCCATATCTGTCAATTTTGGTATCAACTTTGCCATTCTTTTAGCCATTATAGTCATAAACATATTATAATTATGTTTTGGAATTGAAATAGGCCTATATGAAGTTGAATCTGATGGGCCTTTACCATATTTAGGTAATACAGCCACCACAGCCTTCTTCCAGGATGTTGGTACTTCTTCTCCCTTTAAAATACTGATAAACAAAACATTCCCGATATTTATCATTTTTGTCCCTCCTAGCTTCTAAATTTCCATAGGAATACCATCTTTTCTTGGAGACTCTCCTGTAAACTTGTTATACATCACCATTATATCTCATCTCCTCCTGTTCTGTTAGTAATTGAGCCTCATCTACCTCTAACTTTAGCATATTTAATTATTCCATAAACATTTCCATTTGTACTTATTATTTTATTTATTTTATTTTACATTTGTTGACCGGGATAGTCCAATTGGATACATGTCCATTTTCAGCAGAGACCCAGGGAGAAAAGCTCCAGATGTATATTCAAAGACAATTACATATAAATGTAAAAATGCAAAAACATTTGTCAAGATTAATCTATAAAATGTTAAGTTTGCATATTAGAAAAAAATCCATTATAATATTTTTAAGGCTCAAAGCAGTATATAATAGAGACATTCATAAAATGTAATACTCCAAAATATTCATAAATTCATACTCCATCAGCTTAACAATGAATACATTGTTATTAGGTTATAGACAAAAACTTGGGATGTAGTCAAATTAGAGGAAGACAACCTGTTGTAGCATACAGGCATGTAGTATTAGTCTGGAATGGTGCATGGGCACAGCCAGTGTAGTTTGAAGTACTGTCTTAGTTTTTTCTTGAATTGCATTGGGGAGAATTCTGAAATAAGGTCAGCGAAAAATTTTCTTGTGACATAAACTGAATTTTTTCACTTTTAACCTTAAACCCTGCTTGCTGTAGAGTATGAAAAACTAGAAGCTGTACATGCTCCTCTACTGTTTCTGACTGAATTAAAATATCATCAATGTAATGTATTACTGAATCATCCTTTTCTAAATGTTGTAGAATGGATCCTACTATCTGATGAAAAATAACTGGACTATTTTGAAACCCTTGTGGTAACCTTGTCATGACATATTGCTGTTTTTTAAATGTAAAGGCAAATCTTGGCCAATCTTTTTTTCCTGAGTGGTACTGCAAAAAAGCCATTTGCTAAATCTATTGCTGTAAACCACTTACTTTGTGGCTTAATATGTGCAGCCAGCTCTGGGACTCCTGGAATCAAATGTGCTCTAGGAGTAGTATATTGATTAACCTTCTGTAAATCAATAACAAGACGATAACTACCATCTTTTTTCTTTAACTGGCCAGATTGGTGAATTTGTAGGACTGTTGCAGTTTTGTATAATCCCTTCTTTTTCCCATTCTGCAGTACATTTTTCCATATGTTCTTCTGCTTCCCTAGGAATAGGATATTGTTTTTGAAAAGGTGGTATATAGTCCCGATCACGTCCTAGTTTCCCACAATCACTGGGACCCTTGGACCACAGATTTGGGAATTGCTGTTGTAAATGCTTCCATACATTCTCACTGTCTGTATTTACATAGCCTGTAGGTTTTTCAGGTTTGTCAGGTAGAGAGATTGCATAGCAACCTGCACTTTGCTCTTCCTCTCTTTGTTGTTTGTCTCCCATCCACAGACTTTCATTAGTTAAACAATTACTATGCCCAAAGGCCCTAGAATGTCCATACCAATAATGGCATTTGTGCAAGATGGATGCATTAAAAATGCACCCTTCCATGTTTGTCCCTCTTGACTAAACTTTGTCCACATTTTGGCTACTCACTGCATAGCATCCTGTGCCATTAAATGCTGAAATGCAAACCTTTTTTATAGGATTTGCTGGTAACTGTCTGTTTGTGACAGATACTGCTGCTCCTGTGTCTATTAAGACATTTTTCCACAATGACCCCTCTACCCAAATAGCAATCAGTGGCCGTTCATCTCAACCATTTTTAAAGGTAGTCAGGAAAGATACCAGAGCAGGGAGGCATGTCCCTATTGTAAGGAAATCCACTCATCCTCTCCTTTATTATCAAATACAATATGTCACACCTCATATTTTTGCTTGTCATCTTCCTCTGTGTCTGAATGATCTATATATTTAGGTTTTTTCAATCTCTTTTTTTAACTGTTGCCTAGCTATTCCTTCTGCCTGTTCTATCAAATGTTTTGGATTTACAGGTGAAACTGTTTGAAAATCTACAGGGCATACTTCCCCTTTTTCTGTATATTGATGGCTCTTATAACTGTCTTTACCAATATTGTTTTTGTACATAATCTTGCTTTTCTGACTTTTCTTGTAAATTTTTTTGCTCTCTTTTTGGAAACACCCCCTGTTCTTCCTTCTTTTTATACCAGGCTTTGTAATGATCACAATTTTGCTTAACATGTCCTATTTTTTTACAAAAGAAGCATGTTGGTGTCTTTTGCTCATTACCTGTGCTTGATCCTGGTACTACAGACATAGAGGCAGGAGCTGGTGGTGCTGACGCAGCTCTTCCTGCTGGTGGTTGGTCACACCACCTTTGCCTTCCCCTGTGTTTTACCTCACCAATTATTTCAAATGGCTCACTATTATCTTCAAATGCGAAGATATGGTGTGAGTATAATGTCCCATCATCGGCCATAGTCCATCCCCTCATTAGTTTTTGTACCAAATCAGTGAGGCTATCAGAATTTTCTTCATAGATACATTTAATATCCCCTGGAACCCCTTTGGCTTGTTCTAAGAAACAATGTATTAGCTGTTTTTGTATTTCTCTTTTTCCCATGTCTCTATCTGTTTTTTGATATATGATTTGAAAGGCAAGCCTAAAATGTTCACTTTGTTCCATTAATTTATCTGGGATAGTAATTTTAAAATTATCTAATAATTTGGCCGTGAGAGGCTGCCCTTGTGTAAATGCCATTAAAATAGCTGTCATACATCCTACTTTAGTGTTTAACTGATAATCGTCGTGTTTTAATTTAATGAAAGTTTTAAAACATTTGGGAATGAAAATGCAGAAACATCTAAGTAATGCATCTGTCCATATATCAGATCTTGCTGTATATGCCACCCATTCTTCAAATGCAAGCATGTTATAAAATATTCCTTTTTATCACTCCACTGTGGTAAATGCTGTAATAATCTAGACTGTGTATATAAATCTGTAGTGGTTCCATGTCCTTGTTCTATAATTTGGACAGGTTTTGTGATTTTTTAACACTTCCTTAAGCTGGGATATCAAAATAGTATTTTGGAGGTTAGTCTCTGTTAATTCATCTAATTCTTCTTCCTTTTCTTTCAGATGCTGTTTAAGGTCTGTCATTTCTACCTGTAATTGTTTAAGGGAGGTATAATATCTGTTATTAGATTCCTCTGTTGACTGCCGGGCTCCTGTGCACTTTTGACAGAGATCTTGGATGTAAACTTTTTAAACTCACTTTGTTTTTCTTTTAAAAATGTATTAAATTCTTCTGTCAATGTACCATAAGCTTTGTTTCTGTCCTCATCTGTATGTGTAGCCATGGCATCATTATATGCTTGTACATAATTTTTAAAGGGAGTTACAAGATCTACAGGGGACTCTGTCAATAACAGATTTGACTGCTGTTGTAATTCATAGAATAATGTACTGACAGGACATAACTGCTTTACATCTGGATATAATGAAAATTCTTTAGCCTTAGTTAATTCTATATCAGGAACAGCTCTGTCTTCACAGTCTAATTTTTTAGCAATATCATGTAATACTTTTTATGGCATAATACACAAAATGCAGTTTCTCTTGAATCACACAATAAACATTTACTATGATATACTTCATTTTTTTGTTGCAAATACCAATCAGATGTTACAATCCACTTACATAATGCCTGTATGTCAACCTGCCCTAAAAAGGTTTTACACTTATTAATATGTTGTGTATACCAACATTGCAATTTACTCCATATTTTATCTGGTTGTTCTGTTACATTAAGAGTAAAACTTGACTTACATTTGCCGGAATTCTGTCTAATAGCATCCATACTAAAAATGTGACATAGAAAAAAAGTCTTACCAGTGAGCAAGAAAACAGGTGATCAGGCTGTTATTGCAAATGGCTGGACATTTTTCAAAGTCACTCGAGAAGCTGGTGAAGCACAACAGGCAGTGGCTGTGAAAGTAGATGTCCACCTTTTCTTGGAGAATTTATGGCACTGTGACTTTCCTGGACTTCAGGCTCAATCTGAAAAAAGTCTGAAAAAACTGTACTGCTGCAAGCTGCATAAACTGGAGTATTTCTGTTTAAGATTCAGACATAAGTACAAATGTTAGTTGCTGCAATTTGACTGAAGTAACCCTCTGCAGGGCTTACCACTCCCTCTGTGTGCAAATGCAGGCTAGCTTGTCATTGAAAAATTAATTTTAAGGTGCTAAAGCACTGTGCTGTTACTCTGATGCTTACTGTGATGGATTTAAAGTCTTCTTAAGACACTCAGTCTTACTGGCTGGATTCTGCTGAAATCAAAATCTGGTTATAGTTGCAGTCACAGTCTGTTGCATACAGAAACATGCAGAATATACACTGATGAGAGAATATACTTTGCAGCACCTGTCTTTAAGAGCAATAACCGATAATTTTTATAATAAACCACACGTACTTCTGTTACAGTTTCAGAAACTGTTCTACTTTACTTCTCATATAGTACAGATGATGTGAGATATAACATTTACCTTGGGACAAATGCGTCCCTACCAATACCACTAACATAACTGGATTTAATATAGACTTTATATACATTTTAAGTTAAACACACACCCTCTTGGTTTTGGAAAGATACCACCTTGATGACGCAAATGCTGACACATCTGTTCTTGTGCAAATGCTGATAAGTGCAGAAAAGCATATTTTTAAGGAAACGCCTTGTGGATAAACTTTCTTAGGAAAGCATATTTTTAAACTTTCTTAGCAAAGCATATTTTACAAGAAAATGCCTTGTGGATAAACACATGTCCTGTTAAAGAAAGCAGAATAGGTTTTTCTGATATATCCTGTTTTTTTTTTACATTCTTGCCAAGTCTGTAAGAAGTCAGCTTTCTTGATGTGTGTGTAATACACTCATAAGCAAGTTCCTTATTTTTTTTTAAGCCACAGTCATTTAGTATGGATGCTAATCACATATTGCTAAACTCTATTTCTACATTTAAGCAAGCTTTATCTTATTTCTTATTTAGGTTGCATATTTATAGCAAAGGTACTTTCAACCTTAGTATATTGTTGAGCACACTCTCACAGTCAGCAGTAAGGGAGTTCCAGGTTTTGCCCAGTTCTGAAATAAGGTCAGCAGTAAGGGAGTTCCAGGTTTTGCCCAGTTCTGAAATAAGGTCAGCAGTAAGGGAGTTCCAGGTTTTGCCCAGAGTTGGTAAAACAGTGATTCTCCAGCTAAATTATTAGCTGTGAAAGTTTGAACCGAGAGTTTGTCAGATGAGCGTAGTGGATAAACACATGTCCTGTTAAAGAAAGCAGAATAGGTTTTTCTGATATATCCTGTGGAGTGATTAGGTTAATGAGTGCAGTCATATTTTCAGGTTGATAGAGAATCTTATGAGCTACTATCAGTTGATTGACCAGAAGTAGATTAAGTAATTCAAGCCACCCTAAAGAGTTTAGGTTGAGACAGTGATGGGTTCTGAAAGCTCTGCCAGTGGCAAATCTGGCAATGTTATAATAGCAACTATATAGCTTGTTAAGGTTAGTCTTGCTCAAGTTTGGAAATAAAAGTGAAGCATAAAGGAGGGTGGAGAGAAGGTGTGTTCCAGCAATGACTGTTCTAGCTAGTGGAGTTAGGAAGGGCTTAATCCTCTAGAGAGATCCAAGTTTTTTATTGACAGTCTTGATAGTTTGACTAATGTGTGCATTGAATTTTAAGTTATTGTCAACTATTACTCCTAAGAGTTTGGTAGAGGGGTCAGGGGAAATGATGGTCCCAGTGTTAGACTTTATAGTAAAGTCTGGTGAGGGGTGTCTACTGTTGGGGGAGAAAAGTAATAGTTTTGTTTTGTTAGGATTTAATAACAGTTGTCTGTTAAGGAGCCAGTCTTCTACTGTGTTGAAAGTGGCTTGGGAAACTATCTGAAGGTCACTAGGACTGGTGGCTGAGCATATTAGAGTTAAATCATCTGCATATTGGACACATATTGCATTTGGGATGACCTTATGCAGGTCATTAATAAAGATAGAAAATAGGAGAGGTCCTAATATAGATCCCTGGGGAAACTCCCAGGGTGATGGGTAGTGGGGTAGATAATTTGTCCTTCCATAAGACAGCTTGGTGTCTACCATTCAGATATGATTGGAACTATTTGAGAGACTGATTGTCAAGGGAGATTTTTTTTTAGTGTTAGTATGAGAAGTTGATGGTTAACCATATCGAAGGCCTTTGATAGATCCAGAAAGAGGGCAGAGGAGAGTTTGTTATTGTTCTGATTTTGGTTAATGACATTAGTAAATGAGAGTAGGGCAGAGGTAGTGCTATGGAATGGTCTAAAACCATGCCGAGTATTAGTCAGGAGCTTGTTCTTGATAAGGTTGCTCATGAATTGTATGTGGATACATTTTTCCATTATTTTTGCTAGGGGTGACAGGATAGCTATAGGTCTATCATTAGATAGTTCAGTGGAGGTGCCCCCTTTATGGAGAGGGGTTACATGGGATTTCTTCCAAAGGGAGGGAATGGTAGCCTCAGATATAGTTTTGTTAATCAGGATGGTGACTAGATAAGCTATGACTTCTGCCGCTTTTTGAAGGTACTCAATAGGGAGTAGATCTGCGGATAGGGGGTTGGTTTTAATTTCTTAAGTAGAGTTGTGATAAGTGAGGTATTAACTGGTTGGAAGTTAAAGGAGACTTGGGAGCAAGGTAAAGAATCAGTAGGGTTTGGGCATCCAGACAGTAGTTGGCTAGCTAGCTGTTGAATGGTTTCTGTAAAGAAGCTATTAAAGGCACTGGCTACTAATTCTGGAGGTTTTTGGTTCATGACTGAGGGGGAAGGAGTAGAGGACTGACCTGGATGTGAGAGTTTGTTTACTCCTGCCAAAAATTTCTGAGGATGGTTTTGGTGCTTTTGTTGTAGATGCCAGTAGTTGTTTTTTTATCTGTTATTATGGCTTTTTTTGCATCATTCCTTAGTTGTCTATATCTAAGTTGGTCAGCAGGGGCTTTTGTGGTATGCCATGTTATCCAGGCTTTGTTTCTAAGTGACATTTTTTGTCTGGTTTCTTTAGAGAGCCATGGGACGCCTCTTGTTTTCATTCTAATCAATTGAGCTGGTGCATGTATGTCAAGGATGGCTAGGTATTTGGTATTAAAGTAGGTTACGGCCTCTTCCAGTAGAAGATGCTTTAGAACTGACCAGTTGCTTGCTTTCTTGACTTCCATATTTCTCTACTTTATACAGATTTTCATAAAGTTTCCAAAATATTTCTTATACCTCACCAGGATCTCTGGTTATTTTTTTTGTTATAGGCTACCTAAGCTTGGCAACAACCCTTTCTACTTTCTGTTTTCTAAGCCATTGTGTTTAAAGCTTTTGTGCTCTGGAGTTATTACAAAAGAAAAAAAGGAAAAAAAAAGTTTCTTAACAGCAATCTTTCTAAACTCATGCATATTATTGAGGAAGTCCCTTATTTTCTCTTTAGCACTCTGCAGTTTCCCCTCTTCTTGGTATTTGAGATTCTCTCTATTCTGCAATAATTGAACCTTTGTCAGTCCCTCTAAATAATTATTGTTACTTTCTAACCATACCTCTTTTTCTACTATATCTACCCTGTTTTTAAACTCACCTTGTATGTTATCCCACTCCCTAACTAGATTTTCTGAAGAAATTTCTATCTCCCTAATAATGCCTGAATAATTTCCACTACCCATTTCTTAAATTCCTCTCTGTTAAACAGATGGGTGGTGAAGTACCAGTGTTGCAAGCCCAATTTGTGTACCTTGGGGAATAATATGTAAATTCTCTCTGAGCTCCTACTACTGATTTCACATCTTCCATACCAAATATTTTCAGAAATGTCTTTAAAAATTTACCCTCTTTTGTTACATTTTCTCTTCCAGGACCCCCAGATGTATAATCATTGCTGCAAATCAAATTCCTGCCCCTGCCTATAATTAGTATTCCCGGCTGAATGCTTATTATTTCACCCAGAATTTTCTTAAGCTCAATTATAGCCATTTAGGTCAAATATAAATACATGCCAGTGTAGTTCTCATCCCTTGCCAGTAGCCCCTTACTACTGCAAATCTACCACTAGTTTATTTTTTCCCCTCTTCTATCACTATTGGAGCTCCTCTAGCAATTAATATAATTATTCCCCTTTTTCTTTGTCCCAGATATGTCACTGACTAACCATTCTGAAATCTTTTCTTCATCAAATTCACATGTTCATTTCTTTCCAAATGTGTCTGCTATAGCATAAATATTTGCACTCTGCAATTTTAATATAACACTACTCTTTCTTTTTTGTATATACCTGTGAGACCATTCACATTTAAACATAGCATGGAAAGTGTTGTCATTATGATAAGACATTATTCCCATCTATTATGTATAACAACTTTTTTAATGTCTAGTTTCAGCTTTTGTGTTACACTAAAGTTTGGCAGGTTGTTCTTTTAGTTGTTTCTTGTCACACCCATTTGAACCTATGTCACATCTTATAAGACTTTTTGTTTTAATGGAAACCCTCAAAAACACTTCCAAAACACCAAATACACAAAATTATGTCCATATTCAAACAATGATGTTTTAACTCTTCTAATAGGAACAATTGTCCAAGATTGACAGCTACACTTACTGGCTTGAATTGACTTATAATGAAGGTTATCTATGCAAAGATGCATGGTACAGCTTGTGCTTCTACTTACACTAAGTGCTGTCAGTTATATTCTTATTTTTATTCCTCTCCCAGATGTAGAGAAAAGAGGATTCTGTTTGTATTGCCCTCTTATCACCTGTCTCTTTAGAAAAAATGACAACCAGATACATAGTTCCTTTCAGCAACAAGCTTCTCATGTTGTACTGTGAACATTTATTTGCCAGAGGAAAACTTTTCATTACATTCAGTGTTCTTTTATTACTTGTTTTTCCTTAAAACCCGTTATTAGATCAAGCCAAGGACCTTAAGACAGTTATTTCCCCAAGCAAAAGTAAGAAAAGGCATATCAAGTTTACTTGTATTATACTCTTTTGTCCAGGCTTTCTTCCTTTTTTTTTACATTGCAGTGCCTACTTTTTTTAAACCTGAACAAGAAGAAAGAAAGAGGAAAAAAGGGGCACCTGTTTACTTTACTATCCCTTTGCACATAAAAATAACTGAAAAAACTTTACTTTATAACATGCAGTGTATGTCATGTTTTATAAAAATAATGTTAAGAACAAAAACTTTTACTTACAGTTACCGCTTTCCTTCCTCTTCCCCTCTTCTTATTGTTCTTCCAAACAATAATGCCATGAAGCAGTTATGCTTTGGAGTCCCCTACAGATTTTACAAAGTCAAAAAAGTCCAATATTTCTAGATTTTCTTGTTCCTCTATATTTCACAAATGTAACTGATGCTTTGTTAATCCCACATTTATTCATTAATTTCCAAGTTTCTGGTTTTCTTCTTGTTGATCTCCATCTCTCAAATCCAGTCTCTGGTTCATTTCTAATGTTCTTCTGTTTTTTTCTGGTTGACTCCTGTGCTTTCTTCTCTCTCTCAAACATTTTCCTTTGGCACATTGGAAATGGTTTCACTGCATAGCACTCAACCTCTTAGCACAAGAAATCTGGACAAAGACTAAAATAATGAGGAGCTGGAGGCTCAAAAATAGGGACAGATTTTAAGTATTGCTCTTATAAACTTAGAAAGTTTCCAGAATAAAAGGATTTCTATTAATATGTGTTTTCTGAGGGGTGTGGAGTATGAAGCTCAAATGTATGCTATTATTTAGTGACTTCAATCCTCGGTGATTTGCCAAAAAAACTACAAATTTTATGAGGAGCAGACCAAAAATATTAGGCAAAAATCTGGACGGTTTGTGAAAATCTATACAGTTGTGAGGTATTCATTGGTACAGTTTCTGTATGAACTTTATTATCAGAAGAATAATAAGAAGAACCCCTTCTATTTTATAGCTCATTTTTTGCTGGACAAACTTTTGTATTTCCTCCTTAGCATGTTCTGCATCAAAAATGACTTTGGCCATCCAGAATAAAATATTCTGAAGACAACTGGATATAGCAGCTTGAATCTTACACCTGCATCTTAACATTACCTGATTTCTGGAATAAATTTACTCCGGTTCTGCCTGGTGTGCTGTGAGCAGTCCTTTTCCACAGTCTATTGTCTCCAACATTTCGTACTTTGTCCTTCTGCCACAGTTTTGTCAGAATCAACTCTTTCTGCTGGTGGGATTGCATCTTTACTATCAGAAGTCTTGGCTGCTTTCTCATGGCCAGGATTGGTACATACACACCATGTCCCCTTTCCATTAAGAATACATGCTGTGGAATACCAGTCCAGTTGCTTATTGTGCTTTCAGAAAATGAATACAGGCTGTTCTGTCCAGTTTCTCTGGTAGAGGAATATCTAAGGTTTTCTCTATGTACTCTGTCCTCTAATTCGACCATTTTTGAACCATCTCTTCTTGAGAAATATCATACTCAGCCAGCATTTTCTTCATTTTGACCTCTGATTTTTGCAATTTTCTCAACTCATCTGAATATTTGTTTAAAACTTCTTCCATTTTTCCAGCCTTTTGTTATTTGAGTTGATACACTCCTTTATTATTCCATTTATTTTAAATAGTTCTCAGCACATTTCACCTATTTTTCCTCTAGGTTACTGGAAGTCATATCTTGCACTAAAACTGGAGCTTAAACTACTTTTTGCTGAACAGCTGCATGATTCTTCCCAGCCAGTGTTTTGTCCTAACCTTTTATGATCGATTTTCAATCAGGTTCTCTAAAGTTCTTCTTTGCTGGCATCCAGGTAGTACTCTTGCTATCCAGTAACTCAAATTTACCTAAAAAGAAAAATTCACTGGCTCTCTTTACTGACTTTCTGTTTTCACAATGGGAGAGCTGAGACAAATCTGTTACTGAGTGTGGAGCCATCTTGGAAGTCCAAGCTGAGAGTCTCTTTATCTCTTTCTTCATTGAATGTTTCAGTATTTTTAGTATCCTGCTCAGGACATTATATGCCAACATGATTTGTTTGACCTGGGTGTCAGTCACTGTCTATTGTTTAACCTGTGTTTCAATCATTTGATGATTAAAGCCAAGATATTTCTTACATTTCTTCTTAATATCACATGGTACAGCAAACGCCTGTGGTCCAGTGCTAAAAGGTGAAAGTCTATCACCTTCATAAATCCTCTCTTTCTAGATCTTAATATTACATTAAAAAGGCCCTACCAGATGACCATTTCTCCCACTATCTGAGTTTCTTAACTACTGTTTCTTACATGTGAGGAACCTTACCTCATGTTCTACAATATGTTTTTTTCTGTATCATTTTGTCCATGTGCCTGATAATCATCAAATTTCCTCAAGTCAGATTCAATCCATTTGTACTCAGTACAGTGTGAGAGTGAAAGCCATTTAGAGGGACTGTTATATGGGCAGTCATGAGGGTTCTTTGTGTCCTCACTGTCATCTTATCAACTATGGGCTGTTCTGTAAGCCCTACTCCTGCTCTTTGGTGGCTGATGTGAACACCTGCATCACCACACAGGAACCACCTACTCCCCTCTGTCTATTTGTGCATGGCCCTTCTCATGTGCCCAGCAAGGGTTATCATCACCGGCTTGGGATTGTCAAGTCCATGTCTTTCTAGTCCTTCACTATTGTCAAGCAAACTTCTGCTTGTACCAGGACAACTTAGTTAACCATGAGCCACCCCCCTGGGGAAGCCAGCTTGAGATACTCATCCCCCCATCTTCTTCTCACAAAGGTCTTCTAGTGCTGGAGTCATTACTCAAACTTGGGTCACCTGGCTCAGAGACAGGGCTTCATCCTTCTGTGCCGCAGAGCCAGTCTTGTGCCCCACAAGATGATAATCATTTTAAAGAAAAATCCTCTTTTTCTTCTTAATGTGTTATTTTTCCATAAAATATCTGCTTTCTTCTTCTTGTTTGCTTGGGTTAACAAAAGGTGAATAAATTCTGAGCCTGGGTGTCTACAGGAGGTTTAGGCATCATCATCCGAGAGGTAAATAACAAGAAATGGTGATTAGGATCTATTTCTTTGTCAAAGTGCTGTAAGAGTGTTCTAGTATCTCAACTGTATGCTATCAAATATTGCTCATATGCTAACCCCAAGAAGAATGTTAACTTCCAGAATCTTCTCCAGCGTCTTCATTGCTTAGATGTATATGGTGTTTGTTAGTTTTGTGTCTACACATTTAACAACCCAACCATTAGTCTGTAAATGGCTTCTTGGAGAAAAGCAGTTTGGTAATGCACTTGTTCAAAATAATTTAACTTTAAGATGTTATACTTTTTTTATATCATTCCTTCTCCTTTCAGTTTACCACTGCTTTGGATATCTTTGGCAGGATCCCCACTGAAGCATGTTATGCAGTTAAAACTTCACTGTGTACCATAACAATATATTTTCTTTTTGGGGACTCTGCAGCTGGTTGCCCTATTCCATTCTAGAATCTTTTGGTCTTAAAATTATCTTATGTTACCTTCAGAACTTTTTTTAAAATAAGAATATTGGTAAAATCAGGGTGGTGGTTATACTCAGAAATAATGAAATAACTAAAGAAGGGTGAGAAATAAAAGGAAGGATAAAATGTGCAATACATGTGAAGGACAGCGTGAAAAGTAAATGGGCAAGATGAGTAAGTGTATGTGTGTTGGGGGCAAAGAGTCAGAGCAAGTGAGAGTTAGGTGATATGCAGGACTGTTGTGTAGTTGTTTAGGTTTGGGAGCTTTGGTATAAGCAGAGGATGTGTGGTCTACAGGACAGGAGAAAAAAATGTGGGATCTTCAGTAGAGAATATGGATTCATAAAGACATATACAACCTCCCTGGCAGGCTGACTCTGTCTTACATAAATGGGCTTTTAGAGTGACTTAGGTATTTGATGGATTAAATTTTGCAACCAAAGTTAAACAACTGCCTTCAAATCTGAGAAAAAGTAGCACTTGTTACAGCTTCTGTCATTAGTTTAGTGATAAGGAGTACAATGTAGTTAATTTGTGTTTGTGCATGTATACATTTATACCGTGACAGGGCTACCACCCGACAGTGTAAAACCTGGCTCTACAAGTGACACCCCATCCTCATGTGCAAAAATGGTAAAAGGAATTGTGGATGGCTATGTATATATATATATATATATATATATATATATATATATATATATAGAGAGAGAGAGAGAGAGAGAGAGAGAGACAGAGAGAGAGAGAGCATGACGTTGGTGTTTTGACCACTTGTCATTATTGTGAGTACTCAAATTTATCAAAATACACTAATGGAACTTGCTCAGTTTTGTCTATAAAATAACATTTTATTTTGATGGCATACTCTTTAAAGTATAAAGGTGCAGTTATGGGCATTAAGTTTGTTGTCAGTTATGGAGCATTTTGAAGAATGCTGTATCTGAAGCAACCCTTTACTTTCAAGAGGATGCACTATTCCACAGTTGCTTGGATTAGCAGATACTTGTATGCCTTATTGTGGAACAAGTACAGTTCAATCAATCTGGCATTTCCTTTTCATCTACCTAGCAGAATACCAGTAGGGATTACTTAGATGTTAAGATCGTATGTGCAGTTGGGTTCTCTTCTTTAAGTAGCTTGCTATTGCAAAAATATAGTTTGTTAGTGTAGCATTGATTTATTAATTATAATTATTTTCTCTGTTTTTTTCTTTCTTTATTCTTCACTTAATTCTGACATGGTTGTCACACAATAAAGATAAAAGGTTTTGGAAAAAAGCAGTAGAATAGAAACCACCATGTATCATGATCCCACAACACCCAATACTTTTCTGGTAGCATGCAGTTCACATCCAAGGCAACTCATCAAGTTCCATCCAGAGGAGGAGCTTTTGAGGGCCAGGATAGTGACATTTAAGGATGTCATCGGAAGGAATATTTATATCAGCATTGTATGTCGATCCATCACAGAACACATGCACACTTCTGGAGTAGAGGAGATAGGACAAGAAAAGCATTTTTCCTTGTCCTCGTAGCCCCCACCCTCTCCCACTTTTCTTTGCCCACACCCAAGTTGCTAATTGAACTCTTTGGACACTGGACTATTTTTAACCCATTATCAATGATAAAGTAGTGTGTGTGTGTGTGTGTGTGTGTGTGTGTGTGTGTGTGTGTGTGTGTTTGTTTGTGTGTATTTGTGTGTGTGTGTGTGTGTGTGTGTGTGTGTGTGTGTGTGTGTGTACGTGCGCACGCGCCTGTGTGTGTGTGTGTGTGTGTGCGTGTGTGTGCGTGTGTGTGCGTGTGTGTGCGTGTGTGTGTGTGTGTGTGTGTGTGTAGGTGCGCACGTGCCTGTGTGTGTGCGTGCGTGTGTTGTGTTATTCACATTTATTATACACTATTATTGAGAGCATCAGATGATTTGAGACCAATGTGACATGAATGTACAGACATACTTGCCCTTACCTTGACTTGATTGCATTTCATTGCACCTTCTGGGCAGATTCCTGACCTTTAGACAATGATTTTTCAGTTGCTTTTGTGAAAACGGACTACTCAGAACATCAGAAAATGGATAGAGTAGGCAGAATGAAATAACAGGTTTTGATAACCTGCCATTTTATGAAGGTCAGATTTTTCTTCTTTGAATGAAGATTTAATATTAGAAGAAGTACTTTATACTTTTTTAAGATATGGATTAAAAAAAGGAAAGAAAGTAAACACAAACTGCAGAATGGTTGTATCATTCAATTCTGTTTACTGTAGTAATCTCTTCATTACAGAAAACATTTCAATACCCATTTCTTCTACGAAAAAAAGTTATGAGTGGTTTATTTACTGTCAAAATATAAAATACATCCAACAGCATTAGCAGCAATACTTTGGTGCTTTTTTATAGTCAGATTTTTATAACAATTTAATCTAATGTCCTTTGCTCTAGTAAGTGTATAGTGAATTTAAAAAACTGTACATGTGGATAAAATACTTAAGTTTTTTATAGCACTGTCTTTATGAATAATGGTGGCTTTAAAACATATCCAGAAACATATACATACTGTTAGATTCCCATGTCAGAGATTATAATTAAATTTAATCAGTTGTGATGTTGGCAACAAATCAGTAAAGATAACCTGTGATGCAACTGAATTTGCCATCAGTGTTTCACATGTTGGCAATTGCTACTGAAGTCATTCCCAGCTAAGCATTTGTTATTCCATTTGACTTTAAGTGTTTCATTTAGTTTTAAAAATCAATGTATATCATACTACAGTAATGCAGTCGCTTTTACTAAATTATTATTGTTTAATGTCATCCATTTCTTGTATGCACACTCTATTAGGACATAGGAACCACAGACAAGAGATCACAAAGACCATAAGATGTCTAGCTGTATACACCTTTTAAGCAGACACGCTTAAAAGGTTGCGCCTCCCTTTTCAATCACGCCTTAGTTTTTACCTCCCAAATCAAGCAGGGCTGTACATGACAATTTTGGTAAATATTAATGAGGCTATACTTTTGCATGGTGTGGGGAAAGCCTTTTACCGCAATGCACCAGTCTTTCTAAGTGTATCATTTTAGCTAAGTGCTGCTTACAAACATCCCTGGTGCAAGTCTATATTTTGTACTGTGATTATGACTTTGAGATGCAGTTTTTCAGAAGCAGTAATTAGCAAGGCTTTTATTGTCTTGGATGACTGTCTGCCAGCACAGGCCTTCTTTCTACATTAATTTGTTTAAGTAATGCGTGCTGAGAACATGCATCAATATTATTTTCTGATACAGCACCTTGGATATATGCAGCACATTCAGAAATACAGTTTACTGATGAAGGCTGGGATTCAGAAAGAATCCCCACCATGGGTAGACAATGCTGCAGCCAAAAGGGGCAGTTTCAATGACTGCAGAAAATGTAATTTCAGAGACATGATTAGCCACAATGAGGAAAGATCTCATTATTGGCTATTTGTCTGTAAATTGTGTGATGTTACCGCTACTGCTAATTAGCAATTTCCTAGGGTAATCAGCTCTGGCGACCCATGCAGTTATTTTTAGCAGTAAATTTCCTTTATAATATACCTTACTGAACCCAAACTGGTTATGAAAGTATAAATACTAGAATATCATAAATAACTGTTTTCATTATTTCAGTTTTGGATATCTTTTTTACCTTACTCAGAGTTACAGGGGAGACAAAGTATATCCTGCCAACAACAGGCATAAGACATAGAACTGGTTGTGGATGGGATATGAGCTATCATAGGAAACACACACACACACACACACACACACACACACACACACACACACACACACACACACACCTTGCAGGTATCCCTGATGTTACAAATGCCCCTGATTTTGCCTCTTATAATAAATGATTACTGTCAGTCAATAATGACAGGCATTAGAATTTCATATTTATTGTTAAGAAAATGATTTATGATGCACAACTGGTTGTTCTATTAAATTTTCACATTACTTAGACTGATAATTTAAGTCCCTGATTTATAGTGTTTCCCCCAGTATTACTAGCTTTACTCATTAGTCTCGTGGAGTTTAGAATTATGCAGCCCCTCCCCACCCACTCACACACTCACAGACATTCAGTGTAAATCAGATACACCCCATTCAATCACACTCGCAGACACAATCACACATTCACCCATACACACACTCTCTCTCACCCAAGACCACTCATATCTCTGCAGACAGACACACATGCGGATTCACACATGCATACACTCACACACCCACTATCTGTCCTCATACACTTATCTGATCCTTCTTCTGAATGGTGGATAATTGTGTTTAGACACCTCCAGTGGTCACTGTTATGTAGTCCTGAAACATACAGCAGAATCTTCGCAGTGTGTGTGTTATGCTAAACAATATGTTCACAGTCCAACATCATATAGAATATCTTAGAAAGGACATAAATTAACCAGAAGCAGTGCATAAACGACAGCTGGATAGGAGTGAAGGGTGGGTAATAATGAGAATATAGTTATGTAGTGGCATAAGGGCATCATAATAATGAAAATATAGTTATGTAGTGGCATAAGGGCATCATAATAATGAGAATATAGTTATGTAGTGGCATAAGGGCATCATAATAATGAGAGTATAGTTATGTAGTGACATAAGGGCATCATACCTTTTAGAAAAGAAAGTGCAGAAGAAGGTTTTGAGATATACAGGATAGGATTAGAAGTAATTTGATGCAGCATTTGTCTGTTAGACAGCTGTGTACAGCCCATTAACATGTACCCAGTTCTGTGGCATAGAGGGATAAAGCCCGACAATGAACTATATATAACCTGAGGTCAAGCAGTGGGACTTGAAAAGTCAGGCAGGGAGGATGGGAATGAGCGGCTAACACTGAGTCACCCACTCTGGGGGTGGAAAGGTGATTTCCAGCTGCTCACAGCTCCATGAACAAGCAGAGGCTTCCCATGAAAATCATTGACTGGGGTGATATGAGCTTGATACCATTAGGAGAGACATGATGGTCAGCATGCATGATTGCAAAACCAAAAAAAGAAAAATACATGCTACATAATCCTACATTAACATGTGTGTGTTTGTATTTATAAATATATATATATATATATATATATATATATATATATACACATAGATATAGATATGATTATCTAATGTTACATGGACATTTGTGTTTGTGAACAAGAAAAGCAGCATCCATAATACGACAAAAACATTAATGTTGATGCAATGCTATGCATGTGCCAAGAAACAACCTTGGCACATGGAAAAACTAATTTACAAAAAAAACAATGTGTTTTTACAGGAGGGCATGCCTCCTGCTAATGATAGGTACAAACTTTGAGACTGCACAAAATCGGGAAGAGGGAATATTCCCAAACCCAGAAAACTGAAGTCTCACACTCCTATCAACCATCTATCGACCACTTTTGGTCGACTAAGCAGATGTCACCTAAACATACTTTTGATCTACCATCTGCACTCATCTATATATGTGTGTGTGCGCGTGTGTGTGTGTGTGTGTGTGTGTGTGTGTGTGTATATATATATATATATATATATACACACACACACACACACACACACAGACATATATATATCTATATATATATATATATATACACACACACACACACACACACACACACACACACACACACACACACACACACACACACACACACACACACACACACACACACACACACACACACACACACACACACACGTGTGTGTGTGTGTGTGTGTGTGTGTGTGTCTGTGCCTGCATATCTGTTTAGTGGGGTTTGGATTTATTGGTGTGAACATACCCATAAAAACATGAAAGTAAAATGGTCAGGGGCATTCATGAGCCATGTAGCTGAATCACTAGTGTGTCCTTATGGGGTTATTTGCATATATCCCTTGGGCCTCCACTTCAGGAAGTTTAAGGTATTACACAATGAAGACTCTAGCTTGACTGGGTCTTTATTGCAGTTTTTACTGAATTGCTTGTTTCTGACCATTTTATCCTTTAGTTTGGATGTTATTTGTGATATTTTGTTGGCATGCTAATGTTTATGGGCATAAGGTTTAATTTTTAGCTGTGTTTCTAAACCATACCCAAGTAATTCACTTTTGGTTTACTGACAAGGTCAGAAAAAGACCGAAACATGGCATGTCTACAGCTAGTGGAGTTTGGCTTTATTGACCTGAATATACCAATAAAGACTTAAAAAGTAAATAGTCATGCACATTCATAAGTCATTTTTCTGAAACACTGGTATGTCCTTAAGGGGTCATTTGCATATACATCACATGGATCTCCATTACAGGAAGTTTAAGGTTTTGCACAGTGAAGGCTCTAGCTTGACTTGATGTTTCTTGCAGTTATTACTGAATGGTTTGTCTTTGCGACCTTTTTACACACACACACACACACACACACACACACACACACACACACATATATACATATCTGTATATATATATATATATATATATATATATATATATATATATATATATACACATTCAAATGCATACATACACAAGTGTGAGTGTTTGTGTGTATATAAGAGCCAGTAATTTAATTGACTGTTGTTATTAAAACTGACATCTTTTTAGTCGACACAGTTTGGTCAACTAAACAGATGGCCGACAGATGTGCTTGATTGCTGCCTCACTGAATTGTATTTCCTGGTATTATGCAATGTGCATTGCTTATTTATGTTAAAAAAATATTTTATAAGCATTATAATTGTCAGTTTGCTTTAATATATTCTGCATGTGGTTGTGATTACTATGAGGCTCAGGTAATGACTGAAATGTGTCCTTGTACCAGTTTACCTGCTTTGATCCATCCATCCATCCTCATCCTCTTTTCCCATTTTGCATATGGGGTTTTGGTGTCACTTCAGCAGTGACAATCATCACGAGCCAAAGTTTACACCGCTGGGTGGCTAGCCCTGCCATGGTAATTCATTCATACCACTCACATGCATACACACTCTCACCAATGGCCACTTTTGAGTGTTCAGTCCACCTACTGCATGTCTTTGGAATGTGGGAGGAAACCGGAGCACCCAGAGGAAACCCATGTCACTGCAGGGAGGACATGCAGATGCCACACAGAAGGCACCCCAGCAGAGAATTGAACCGGAGAATCTCTTGCTGTGAGGTGACAATGCTAACCACTGCACCCTTGTGGCCACCCAATTCACCTGCTTTGTTAGCACCTGTAAATAAATGGTGAAAGCAAGTAAGTATATCACTCTTAGTACTAAACACCATATTTTGCCAACTTGGCAAATTAATTTGCTTAGTGTTTCTAAGAGTGATTATGGATAATGCAATCAACTTGGCTGTAATATCTAATGCATATAGTTCTGTGCTGAATTACATATGTAGATCAACAGAATACTGTCATCTTAGAGATTACACATCCAGGTTCTAAGAAAAATAATTTTTGGTGACAGCATTTGTTTATATCTCTGTGTAATGTTGCCTTAGTCTGAGTGTAATTATACTTTATGGAGATTTACAATCTGGTTTATTGAGCAAGTCCTCAGTGCTGAGTTGCAGATTGAAAGTAATGGAGGCTTGCTATCCCTGGAACCTGGGATAATGGTTGGGAAACTTTGTTAAATGTTGTATGTTTGAAGGAGCACTAGGCCACAGTCACCTCTGTGCTGAGGTAAGTAGTAAAGCTGCAGATTACTGTCTGTAAGACTCATATCTGGTTCTGGTCTGCTGAAGCAGGAATATAGTGTCTGCCTGTGCCACGGTGAATCGGGTTTATTTATTTATTTAATTTGGTAACAGGAGTAGCACACTGACCCAAATGGATCTATTTCAGTCTCAGCCTGGATAAATATAAATGACAGTAGAGAAGCATGTTAACAAGAAGTATTATGAATGCAAACAAATATTGTGTGCAGATAGCATTAAATTAATAACAGTAATAATAATAATAATAATCATAATAAAGTACAGAGTACAGAAGGCAATAGGAAGGGATGGTTAGAGTAATGAGGGAAGAAGAAAAAGAGTTAAATAGTGAAGGGATAGAGCACAGAGTGTAAAATATAGCAAAAGTAAGGTAAAGGCACACAGGAATTAACTATCTACACTATATACAATGTGGCACATATTAGTCTAGGGGGAATAATGCGATAAAGACAAATGTGTTTGACTGGTGAGAGGGAGAATGGGGGATTAGGTCATGTGTCCAGAGGGAAAGCATTTGCAAACTAACTCAGACCTGAGATGAGCTTTAAGCTGAGCATGAAATGATAGCTATGAGGTGAGGTCTTTAATAGTAGTAGGGATGGATTCCTAGAGTTTGGGGCATAGGATGGAGAAGGCATGGTTAGTGCAATTAAGTCTGGTTCTGGGACATTGAAGAAGTGGACCAGAGTGGTTAAGACTTCTTAGATTGTAACTGGGTGGCCTGAAGAGTTTGGAGGCAAGAGAAAGACAGGAATGTTCACTGAGGAACATGTAGAGTTGGGATCCAAGAAGCAGGTTGGCACATTATCGGATAGGTACCCAAACAAGTTTTATTAAGTGTGATACAATGATTCTCATTTCTAGGGAGAGGGTAATGAAGTGGCAGGTAGAGTTGCTTATAGCATGGATGGTGGAGGAGTTTTTCTTGGATGCTACTGCAACTAGCGGAAGTCCTTATACAAGCTGGGATAGTAGAATGCCTTTGCCTGTGGCATTATTGGTTGGCCTGCAGAGAAATGGGGAATATTTTGTAGGACCGAAATATGAGGGAATTTGTTTTCTTCCTTATTTGTTCTAGGTGAAGGTGAAAGTTCAGTGTGGGATCAAGCCACATACCAAGGTATTTGAAGGAGATGATTTGATCAATGGGGTTGTCAAGATAGTCATGGATAAGAAGTGATTGAGAGTTTTTCTGCTGTTTGTAGACATGCCAACCAGCTTTACTTTAGAGGATGCTGACCAATGTACTTCACCACTCATTTATTAAAATACACTTAAACATTTAAAAAGTTAAAAACAGACTAAACGCTTTCACCTTGCCATGTTTCACAGAAATAAGTGCATGCGTATCAACCAATCTGATATCATAAATTAGCACATAAAATGACTAATTTAAAAACAAAATATTAAATACATAAAAATGCTAAATGCCTCAGTTGCTCCTGGAATTAATGATTCTTTGTCCAAGTTTAGTGTATTAAAGAAGAAGCCTAGGATTGTGTGAACTGTAATTGTGTTTTTTAGTGTTACCCATTTGTGTTTTGATTGTCATACTTGGTGAATTTCAATGCATTTTTATGTATTTAATATTTTGTTTTTAAATTAGTCATTTTACATGCAAACACATTTTATACCTTTTACATATGTTTTATTGCTGAATATGCACTTGAAATTGATGGATTACACCACTTGGGATATGCTAATTTATGATATCTGACTGGTTGATGCACATGTACTTATTTCTAAGAAAAAAAGGACACCAGGTACCAGCAAAAAACACACCAAATTCATGGCACCCTGGAAGGGATAGGTCAGCAGCCGAGATGTATTCCAAATGTTTAATTCAACCAAATCTTCTTCTTTCGGCTTTTTCCTGGTTAGGGGTCGCCACAGCGGATCATCTGTCCGTTCATGATTGGCAGTGGAGTTTTATGGTGTCGAGTTGCCAGCCCGGTGCCCAACCTTCCACAGAAGGCACACACACATGCACACAGTCACACCTAGGGCCAATTTAGAGTGTCCAGTCCACCTGAAACCGGAGCACCCGGAGGGAACCCACACAACCACAGGGAGGACATGCAGACTCCACACAGAAGGCACCCCAGCTGAGAATCGAACTGGAGAACCTCTTGCTGTGAGGAGGCAACACTAACCGCTGCACCACCACAGCCGCCTGTTTAATTCCGCCAAATAAAACACATAAAAATATGCCAAATAAAACACATAAAAATATATATTTTAATGTGTTTTATTTGGCTGAATTAAAAATTTGGAATACATCTCGGCTGCTGACCTATCCTTTCCAGGGTGCCTTGAATTTGATGTAGTTATTTCTGTAAATCATGGTAGCTCTTTACTCTGATGAAATTGAGTGGCAAAGTACATTGGTCGGCCTGTGCTTTATTTTTGGTTTTGGATTTCGTTGTTCTTTTGTTTTATTTTCAGTGTTGCTTTAATGTTGGAAGTGCTCAGCTTTAGCTTTTTATAATTTCTCATTTGATAAGAGAAAGAAATCAGCTTGTAGTTCATAAGATCATAGGATCATAGAACAGTACTAGGCTAACTGCCCTTGAGAGCCATTTTAAACCTAGCCAGTTATCCCTTGTGAGACTCAAACCCTGCACCTTGTGTTTATAAGGAAAACACCTTAACCATTAGGCCACCCTCCCAAATCAGTTATATGGCCGAGGAGTCAGGTTTGAATGAAATAAGACCATGTCATCAGCATAAAGTAAGAGGTGCATGTGAGAGATGTCAAGGGTTAGTTTATTAATGAAAATAGAAAAAAGAAGGCGAGTTACAATGAATCCTGAAGGACTCTTTTAAGAAGAGGAATGGGTACAGAGATGGTGTTCTGAAACTAAACACAGAGGTAGCAACTTCAAAGATAATTCTTTTGGGTCATTTAAGAGAATGTTGTGGTCAGACAGCATGAAAGCTCAGGTGTGGTCAATAAAGATGGCTGCAGTAAGGGGGCCTTTGTTGATAGCGAGGAAGATGTTATCATTAAGTAACCAGAGTGCTGCAGAAGTGCTCCTATTAGCCCAAAAGCCATACTATTTTGAGGATAGTAGATGATATTGGGAGATGTAATGGGTGAGTTGATTGTCAACTAATTTTTCAAGGATTTTACCAAGTATGGGAAGAATGGATGTGATGGGGAGGAAGGAGGTTAAATGGGAACCTATGTTTTGGGAGTGTAATGACTTGGCAGATTTTAAAAATAACCTACAGAGTACTCATGAGTATTGGGTGAGCAAATGGGTGTAATTAAGGATTTTATTTTCGAGCTAGACTACAGGATCTGAATTGCCAGGACATAATAAAGCCTTGTCAAGTTTAATTTCGATGGCTGCCAAAAAAAAAAAGCAATTACTAGAAAATAGAAATTAAAGTCTAAACCAGCCATATTTGAAGTAGTGAATATTGTAACAGAGATAAAAGAAATAAAAGTGGAATCTTTAGAAAAGGGCAGGAGCAAATTGCATAAAAATGGAAATTGTTGGAACAATACATGCAGAAAAATGTTTTGGAGGAGGAGTGAGGTTTAAGGGAGGGCAGGAATTGAGTAATTTATGTAATGCTGGTCTGATAGTAATTGTATAAAATAATGTTTGTGATGTATAGTGTTTGTAAATCTAAACTTGTTAAAATGCTTTGTTTTCTTTTCTATGAATGTATGTTTGCCAATGTCTTAAGTTTAATAAAAGTGTTACAAAAAGTATGGGAAGAATGGAGATGGGGCAGAAGGTAGCTGTGTGGGATGGGTTCATTTTTTGGGGGACGGGTTTAACACTGGCTGTTTTCCAGATATCAGGCATAATGTTTTGAGTCAGGCAGAGATTATAAATATGAGGAAGGTGTGGAAGTATGAAGTCCTTACATCAGAATAAGAAACATGAGAGAAGATTGTTAGGACCAGCAGGTGAGTCAGTTTTTGATTCTTCAAGTAGTGATATGATATATTTAGCTTTGATTGCTGTGAAATGGAAAGTGGGAATACAGTGGTGGGTGGTGGGGCAGAGGTTAGGAGGAGAGGAAGGGTTATAAATGGAATAAGGGATGGGAGGTGTACTGAAGTGGAGGCTGAAATCAACTGCTGTGAGGTGAGATGAGTTTAGGAATGGAATAGTCAGTATGGTGTGACACAACAATGAGAGCCTGCTTTCCTATTTCAGGGTGGGTGTTCTTGTAAAACCTCTGGTGGTGACCAGAAACCTTACAAGTATGCACAACTAAAAAGTAGAAGGAGGAGGCACAGATGTTGTGGGTCTGACACGGGGTAGTGCATGCCACATTGCATCCACTGTCATTGCTCATTCCCTCCTCTTACGAGTGGATCAGCCACTGTTATATAATGGTTCCTGCTCACCATACGAATATCCAGCAGTCCTTATTCCTTATTCCAGTTACAGTCGTAACTGCAGAGTAGCCTTCCGCTTCCACCTTGTGAAGATCTGTGAGGCCTGTTTGGAGAAGAATTGCAGCTAGGATGACTGGTAAAGAGCATCTGAGAATGTGTGAAGCCAGATGTTATGGCAGGCTAAAAGTAAATGTTATGTGAAATGTACTTATGCCAGAGTGAGTGCAGCAAAATGTATTTATTTTTTTGTATGTTTTTTTTCTGTTCTGTTTGATATGTTTATTTGCAATGTATGTTCTCCTAGTTTGTCACTATATTAAGGAAGAGAGAGAAAGGCTAATTATTAGATGATGTGGCACCTTGTTCTAAGGTAACAGCCAAGGATGAAACAGCATTGGAATGTAAGGGTCACTGACACTTTTTAAGACACGTGGGATTCAGTTCAAGAAGAACAAATGTAAAGGTGTTGGGACAAGCTCTGACTGTTGTGATGGGTGTGGGGCAAGCTGGTTTATGACCAGTCTCTGTAGTAACAATGAAGTCGCAAAAGGACTTTGGCTATATAATTGTGACTTACTAAAATGCTGAGGTACTAAGTATGGAGTTGCTATGAGAACATCCCATCTGTGAAAATTAGCAAGTTATTTTAAGGTACAGTGCTTCCTGTAGTAGCTAACTAGGAAACATAGATAGCCGGAGTTAGATTATTCTGTATGCATTCTATGTTTACTGCACTTCAATTTTCCTTGTGTGCCAACCTACGTATATTTTATTCTGCATTTGTGCTACTTTCTTTATTATCTATGTAAAATCCATTTTAATTATCTTTAAGCTGTTATGGCTGGTATTTACTTATTACAAGAGCATTTATGCACTGTTGCTTAGCTAAGAAGAGGGTAACTATTTAACTGAGGAATAACAAGTTGTAAGGGACATGTCTCCAAGACTGCTTTAGCCGACTACTGTGAAAGAGATATCAATTTGCACAGTAAGAGGAAGCAGGTAACTGAAAGTCTCTGACTTTCTTCAGAGTGGTGGTAATACTACCAGGCCAAAGAAGAAAACTGTGGAACTGGTAAATTCCACTGCCTTCCCTGGAAATTGTGTGTATGTCTGTGTATATGAAAAATAATACTTTGTGTGATACAATACCATAGTCAGAAATGTGCTGAGAGTAACTGATTCATGGAGAGAGTGGTTTGACTCTGTAAGTGAATGGTGTACAGCCTAATTTGGGTGTGGAGGTTGGGGAATCCATACCCAGGACAGTAGTGCAGAGTCCCTCTATGCTGTTAGTGCCAAGGCTGCATTTTGTAGGTTATTCTTTTAACATACTGGGTAACAGCATCTAAGTCCCATCTGGTGGCAGGGTTGTCATCAGCTCTTCACATTTAGTGGTAGTTTGTCATACATGGTCATCCAATTATGCATAGTAGTACCCAACAGATTAAATCCTCATTAGCAGATTAAGGTATTTGTTAGTGTCAAATGTTTTTGATAAGCCCATGAACAGACTTACTAAGTAATTACCTTGAGCTATAGCACTAAAAATACTGACAGTTATTTTTAGCAGTAAATTTCCTTTATCATGTACCTTACTGAACACAAACTGGTTATGAAAGTATAAATACTAGAATATCATAAATAACTGTTTTCATTATTTCAGTTTTGGATATCTTTTTTACCTTACTCAGAGTTACAGGGGAGACAAAGTATATCCAGCCAACAACAGGCATAAGACATAGAACTGGTTGTGGATGGGATATGAGCTATCATAGGAAACACACACACACACACACACACACACACACACACACACACACACACACACACACACACACACACACACATACTCACACTCACACACACACACACACACACACACACACACACACACACACACACACACACACACACACACACACACACACACACACTCTAGTTCAGTTATAAGCATATGTTTAAGATGTGGTTTGAAACCCGGGATTCACGATAAAATCCAAATAGACACAGACAGTACATACAGAATATCCAAGCTGGAAAATGAACTGTAAATCTAATCATTGTGAGACAGCAATGATAAATACTCCACTAAGGTCGTACTTATATCAGTTTCCAATGTTTGTTCAAATATGATTATTATATAGTAGGATTCCTTTAGCTCAATGTAAACTAGAGTCTGTCTTTCTTCTGTCAAAAGTGAAAACCACTATACCCTTACATAAGGGGTGGACCATGGCAAATTACAGGCCCAGTTTTATATTCAACCCCTGTGAAAAGTACTTGTAAAAAACAGTTTATGTACAGATGTGTAAGTATTGAATACTGAACACGGAAGCATGTATAGCATAATGCAAAACAAAGTCAAATACACACATATATATATATATATATATATATATATATATATATATAGCCTATGTTCAGCCATCAAATTAATGTTACATTAATCGAATTTTACTTTTACCGAATGGGCATACCTTCAAAAATATAATAATCTAATGGCCATAGTTGGTCAACATAAAGAACCCTGAGGTATTTCTTACTTACTGGTAAATTAGCTATAACCAAACCTGCCCTTTCCACAATTTAGTGCAACCTCAGAGTTGGCATATATAATTAGCAGGGGGTGGGGAGGTGCAGCCCCCTACATAAGTAGTGTCCGGTGTTCACTGAATCCTTCTGTTGTGGGAGGCTGTACTCCCCACACTTCCCGCAAATTATGTACACCAACTCTGAGGTCACACTAAGTTGGGGAAAGGGCAGGTTTTGTTATAGCTTTGTTACCGGTAAGTAAGCAGTAGCTTGCAATTCCTTTATGTTGGCCGGCTATGGCCATTTTATGACTGTATTTTCAAAGATATGTCCATTCAGTAAAAGCAACATTTAATGTTTAACGTTCGATTAATAGCTGTTCAATGTAAGATTAATTTGATGGCTGAACATAGAATAGACCCCACATGCCCCCCACATCCCCCCCTTACTATATAAACTAACTCTAGGGTTGCACTACAGTGGGGAAAAGGCGATATATAACTTTCAGTGAAATGTGTTTCAGTGAATTGAGTTTTCAGTGAATTGAGCTTTCAGTGAAAAGTGCAAACTAATTTGAAAACGGAGCATACTGCCTTTGGACTATCTTTGCCTATACTGGAGTTTCAGTTGTGCCGTGTTTGCCTCTTAGCTATATTAATTGGACTGATATATATATATATATATATATATATATATATATATATATATACACACACACACACACACACACACACACACACACACACACACACACACACACACACACACACACACACACACACACACACTCACAGATATATATGTATGTATAGGTTTACTGTCAAAATCCAGAAATGCACTTCTTCGAATACCGTAACATCGAATGTATGGTTTCAAACCTTTGTTAAATCGAAAGTACTGATATCCGGATGGCATATGCAGTTCAATAGTCATTTCTTCCAAAACATCCCATACCAAAAATCAGCTTTGACATGCATAAAAAAGTTTTTATTTTTGACATTTTATTTCGACGGCATGATTAAATGAAGAAGTACATTTCTGGATTTTGATAGTAAATCATATATATATTTATATATAGTTTCCCTCATTAAATGAGTTAGATGAATTTTAACAGAAAGTATAGTTGTGTAAAATCTTTCCATAACAGTAACGTCCTTCTCTTCACTGTTGCAGTATTCTAAACAGAAGTGATCTCCTGCCCAGGGCAGACCAATGCTTGGCCAGTATACAAAATATACAAAATACAAAAGCCTAATGATCTTGTATGTGCCTTACATCACATTTCTGCTCCCCTTACAGAAAGTAGGACATAAAAGGGATGTACGGATGCAGCTATCTAGAACCGAATTGCCCCAGAAGAGGACAGTCTCCATAGTACAAAGGAGTCCATGTACATCCAGAAGGAAAAAAATGCAGAAGAAAAAGGGGAAACTCTTAGCCAGAAAAGAATATAAAACAAAAACCAAAACAAACTAGAGGGGGTTGGAGGGAGGGAGTGAACACCGCAACAGTGAAAAGAAGGACATCTATTGTTATGCTAAGATTTTACACAACTGTACTATGTCCTTCTATGTCACTGTTGCAGTATTCTAAACAGAATGGAGATAAAAAAGCTGTAGAAACATAATGGGAGGTGGAAGGATGAGAAGAGTCTTCAAGAAACCCGCATTAAATGGTTTAAGCAAAACCTGCTCTGGCCCTAGAAACCATATTCAATGTATAATGCTTAGTAAAGGTACACACTGAAGACCAAATAGCAGCTTCAGGGATGGAACTGGTGTCCAAAACCTTGAAGAAGGCTCCAGAAGAAGCAACAGCCATGAAAAGTATAACAAAAGGAAATGGCCTTAGATATCCAGGAGGAGATGGTTTGCTTAGAAACACCCAATCCCAATTTCCTGGGATGAAAGTAAACAAAAAGCTGATCAGACTTATGAATGGCCTTAGTTTTATCCAAATAGTACCTGAGCTGTCTGTGCAAATCCAAAGTATGCAGGACTCTCACTAGCAGATGGAGGAGAAGGGAGTTTGTCTGACTGATTTGAGGAAAACTCATTTACTACCTTGGGCATAAGAGAAGGATTACTACAAAGGGACACACTGTCCCGCTGAAAAAAAAAAAAAAGGAAAAATTGCCATAAGGGCCTGGAGGTCAGAAATCCTCTGAGCAGGAGAAAGAGCCAGCAAAAAAACAGTGTTCCAGGTACAATGTTACAAAGAACTAGAATCTGTAGGCTCAAAACAAGCCTGAGTCAATTTTTTCAAAACAAAATTAAGTTCCCTAGGAAGAGGAACAGATTTCCTTGGAGGCCTAATATGCAGGATGCCTTTAAGAAATTGTTTGGCCTCAAAACAAGAAGCTAAAGGAGGATTCAAGGGCAGACAAGCAGAAATGGCTGACAAATGGACCTTCACAGAAGAATAGGCCAGGCCAGACTGGAGCAACTCACACAAATAAGAGAGGATCAGAGGGAATCCCATTGAAAAAGGGTCCTGGTTATGAGCATGGCAACAGAAAGAAATTATTTTCCATTTGGGCATATATTTTCTGGTGGAAGGTTTCCATGCCTCCTGTAAAACCCTGTGTACTTTCCTCAGAAAACAGGTACCTGAAAGGGATCAAAACCCTATCACCCACAGTATCAGTTGAAGAGTGGACAAGTAAGGATGGACAAAAGACCCCTTGTCCTTTGTGAGGAGATCCAGCAAGTGAGGTAACTTGTGGCGATTGCCCCTGGACAGATGCATTAATAGGAGAACCAATGCTGTCTTGGCCAAAAGAGAGTCACTAGCAAGATTTTTTGGGGAATTCAGCTGAATCTTCTGCAGAACTCTTGGAAGTAGAGGAAGAGATGGCATGGCACTCTGGACAGAACAGAAGAGTGGAAGCTGCCTATTCAGAGGGGAGGTAAAAAGATTTTCCTGAGGAAAACATCACAGATGGACAATGTCCAGAAACATATCTATGTGAAGCATCTATTTGTAAGACTGTGTTTTGGACCTGCTCAGAGGGTCTGCCACTAGACTGTGCTCTGAAGGAATGTGTACTGCCTGAGTAGTTAACTGATAACTGAAAGCAACCTTCCAAGTCTGGAAAGCCACCCTACAGATGAGGTAAGGTTTTTTTGTGCCTCCCTGCTTGTTGACATACCACATCACTGTAGTGTTGTCTGCATACACCTTCAAGGGTTCTGAAGAGAACAAGGTGCAAAAAGCTTAAGGGGCCAGAATCAGAGCTCTCATTTCTTTGATGTTGATGTGGTCTGACTTCTGATGGGGAAGCCAGAGACCCTAAACTTTCAGGTGACCAAAAGAAGCCTTCCACCCCATGTCTGAGGCACCAATGAACAGTTCTTGAGAAGGGACTGGAGGTTGAAAGGGCTGGCCTGGGTTAAAAGCAAACTGTTGAATCCACCACTCAAATTCCTTCTTTAGACAGGGAAGGATAGGTACACTGAAATCCAGGGGGCGACAGTGCTGCAGCCAAACTGACTTGAGATACCATTGAAACTTCCACATATGCAATCTGGCAAGATGGAGCATTGGAAAAGAAGAGGCCATGAATCCCAGGGCCCAAAGAAACTCCCTGGCTGGCATGGCAGTCAGAGGAAGAAGATACTGAAAGAAGGCTGTCAATGACAAAACATTTGGAGGTGGAAGACAGGCCAACACTGGCACTGTCTGAGTCCTGCATCCCAGATACACATAATCCTGAGAAGGAGTTAGGATGGACTTTTGGAGGTTGATAGAGAACCCCAGACTTTAAAGAAGAGAGATGGTGAACTCCTGATCCTGTCAAAAGTGACTGGGGGAAGGTGCCTGAAGCAACAGGTTATCTAGATAAGTAAAAATCTGAATTCCTTGGAGCCTGCAGAAAGCAATCCCAGAAGCTATTCATTTTGTAAATACCCTTGGGGCAGTACAGAGGCCAAAGAGCAAAGCAGAGAAAAATGAAAGGAAGACACAGAGAAATATAAAAACATCCTGAAAAGAGGGTAAATAGGAATATGAAGGTAACCATCTTTTAGATCAAAAAACACCAGAAAAGCCTGGGGTAATAAAGTCAGAAACAGGGTTTGAAGAGCAAGCACCTGAAATGAAGGGACCTTGAGAAAGGTGTTGAGCCGGGAGAGATCCTGAATAGGTCTCCAGGTGTCCTCCTTTCGAGGAACCAGGAGCATCTTGGAATAAAATTCCTTTCCCACTTGGGAAGGGGGAACAGGTTGAATGGTTCCTTGGTTTACCAGGGACCCTAGAACCTCTGGGGAATGAGGAAGTTGCTCTAGAGGAGGTTGAGAAATCCCTGAAAAAGGAAGGACAAATTTGCATACCATGAAGTAACCCTGACAGACGATAGAAAGAACCCAAGAGTCTGAAGTAATGAGATGCCAATTTGAAATACAAAGGGAAAGCCAAAGGGGAAAAGGAACCTGGTCAAAGTGGGGGAGGGTGAATTGTTAAAGAGAAGCAGGATTATCAGATAAAGGAGGCTTCTGGGCCACAGTATTCTGAGAAGCCTTAACAGAGGGGGCCTTTCTATCACCCTTCCTGCCACTGTAGGCTTGGCAGGGTTGCCTGTGAGCAAAATCAGATCTAAAAGGATAATTCCTCTGAAACTTAGGGATAGGAGAGACAAAAAATATGTTTAAGGTCCTGCAAGGCTTTGCTTTTCTCTTGAAGAGACTTAACAATGTCAGTAGCAGCAATTCCAAAAATGTGTTTATTAGTCAAAGGAGCATCCGACAACTTGGCCTTAATGTCCTCAAGAAGAGACTGGAGATGAAGTCAAGAATAACACCTCATGACAGACCCAAAAGCTGCAGCCCTGGAAGAGGCCTCAGCAGCATCATAGCTTCACTTAATAGAGTGGTGAGCTACTTGAGAACCAGAACCCAAAATAGATAAGGCAGATGATTTAACTTCAGAATCAGGGAGGTCAGAAATAACCTGACAAGCCTGAGTAATCAAGGCCAGAGTATATATAGTCATGTAGGTCTGGTAATTAACAGACCTAAAGGCTAAAGTAGAAGCAGTATAAACTTTCTTACCAATCATCCCCATTGTCCTACTATCCTTATGAGAAGGCAAACGTTTGGAACAGGGCAAAAGCTTATGTTTGTCAGAAGAGACTGACACCACAGCAGGATCAGCAGGAGGACATTTACGTATAAAATGACAATCCTCAGGAACCTTATAGAACCTATAATGTTTCTTAGGAGCAGAAGGCTGAGAATCAGGAGACTTGGAAGCAGCAATGAAAGTATCTATCAATGTAGCCAACACAGGAGGAACTGCTGATGGTTTAGGAATATCCACATGAAGCAAATCATAATATCTTCTTTGAACATCAGGCACTTGAGAAGAATCCAACTTAAAGTATTCTATCATCCTAGCAATTGTGTCCCCAAAGGACAATTCCTCAAAAGGAGACTCAAGGCTAACAGACTCTTCATCAGAACCATAAGCCAAATGCAAAGGCAACTGTGAAGAATAGAACAAAGGCCCCTCATCAGACACTAAATCCTCATCTGAAGAAACTGTTCCCCAAGCCATTTAGAAGGGATAGCGGTCCAAGGAGATGCAAGTACTGAAACCCCTTGAGGAGGCTTTAGGGCCATCGAGAAAGAAAACAAGCCCTGAGTAAACTCTTGTCATTCCTTTTGAGGATCCTTAGAACAAACCAAAACATGCTTCGGTTTTTGTCTTTTTTTGGAAGGGACATCAGCCCTAACAAATACCAGAGGTTTTGACCCTGGGCAAGATTCAGTAAGAGCACCCAGCACCTCCTCCTCCCTGACCAATGTCTGCATAATCCCTCTAGGACCCTCCGAGATAATCAACAGCAGTTCCCCCTTGATGTCCAGAGCAGATACCTGCAAAGCTTCAGAGGACATGTGAAAACATGGATCCATGCCAGCCTCCAACAGGATTGTGGCAGAGGAATCTGATGTAGACACCAAATGACCTACACAGCTATTACCCACTTCTAGAGGGACATCCAGTGGAGGCTGGAGAGCTAAAGAATCCAGCTGAGACTTCTTGGCCTTCTTCTTACCTAGTGGGAGTATCTTGGGGTTAAAAGATTCTGGCATGGTACCCTGGGCTAACTGTTTAAGCCACTGGTTTTCAAAATAAATGGCCAGGGAAGAGAAATGGCTTCTGAGTCTCTTAGGCACAAACACCTTACAAATACTATTTATTTATTTATTTACATTTGTTGACCGGGAGTCTGTGACTGGACGTAGGTCCATTTTCAACTGAGGCCCGGGGAGAAAAGCTCCACAGTTAAAATATACAGACAGTAGTTACATTGGATTTACATAGCGATTAACAATTTGATTAACATATCAATTAATTACAAACATAGTTACAGGGGTCCCCTTCTAAAGACCGAAACGCCGATTCCCCGACGCGGAAATCACCAACGCCAGATGACCGACAGGTACGTATACCGACAGGGTGATTCGCCGACAGTGGAAAGACCGACAAGGGTAATGTGTGATCGCGACCCGGTAAGTGTGCGACAGTGACGGAGGTAGGAGTGGTCAGGTAAGTGAGTTAAGGTTAGAGTGCAGGTAGGTGAAGTGTGCGTTAGTGTCGGAGCTTGGGCTAGGGGTGGGTAAGTGAGTTAGGGTTAGGGTGCAGGAGTGGTGAAGTGTGCGCTAGTGTCGGAGCTTGGGCTAGGGGTGGGTAAGTGAGTTAGGGTTAGGGTGCAGGTAGGTGAAGTGTGCGCTAGTGTCGGAGCTTGGGCTAGGGGTGGGTAAGTGAGTTAGGGTTAGGGTGCAGGTAGGTGAAGTGTGCGATAGTGTCGGACCTTAGGGTTAGGGTTTGGGTCAGGGCTAGTGTGTATGCTATGTAGTGTCGCGTGTTGTTTACGTTCCGTGTGTCGGTGTTCTGGTGTTCGGTGTTTTGCGTTGTCGGGTTTGTGTCGGGTTTGTGTGTTGTCGGTTATTTGGCGTCGGTGAGTTTTATGTCGGGGAATCGTCGTGTCGGTGTTTAGAAGTAGACCCAGTTACAGATGAAGAACATAGTACATCAGTAGACAACTAGAATCTTTATCTGCGAAGTACATAACTGACATTAACAATTGCTACAATAAGAAGTTCCTGCTATATAATAAGTAGTAGGCTTATGAGCATCTGAGCTTGCTATAATCAAGGTAGTTAGTGGGGTGGAAAGAAAGGTAGTGGTCGGATGGGGTGGGTGATATTAGAGTGGGAGTTGCAAGGACATGGCCAGCATGTTTTTAGGTGTGCTTTTAGTAAAGTTTTGAAGTGGGTGCATGATGGTACGGTATGGTATGGTATGGTACTACAAAAGTTATGGTTGTGGGAAGCACCCAAACCAAGGAGACACTGTAGTGATCCTGATGGGGAATCTGCCTCCCACACTGACATTTTGCCTTTGTGGATGATATGAACTCTAGGTAGCAAAATAAAATATAAGACCAAGAAAACTAAAAAAAAGAACCAACCCCAATGATGCACTAATCTGGTGGCTAAGTATTCAGTACAGCAACAAGGTGCTCAGACCAACTAGCAATAATGGAGTTCGAACTGGCGGCAAAGAAGTTCTAGGTAGTTGCTTTAGTACATCCCTTTTATGCCTTATGTTCTGTGTGAGGAGCATAAGTGTGACGTAAGGCACATAAAAGATCATTAGGCTTTTGTATATTAGCGGGCGGCCGTGGTGGTGCAGCGGTTAGCATTGCCACCTCACAGCAAGAGGTTCTCCAGTTCGATTCTCAGCTGGGGTGCCATCTGTGCGGAGTCTGCATGTCCTCCCTGTGGTCGCGTGGGTTTCCTCCTGGTGCTCCGGTTTTCTCCCACATCCCAAAGACATGCAGTTGGTGGATTGGACACTCTAAATTGGCTCTAGGTGTGAGTGTGTGTGCGTGTGTGTGTGCCTTCTGTGAATGGTTGGGCGCCGGGCTGGCAACTTAACACCGTAAAACTCCACTGCCAATCATGAGCGGTCAGATGATTCACTGTGGCGACCCCTAACTGTGAAAAAGCCAAAAGAAGAAGAAGGAGGCTTTTGTATACTAGCCAAGCATTGAGCTGCCCTGAGCAGGAGATCCCTTCTGTTTAGAATACTGCAACGGTGATATAGAAGGACATCTACATGGTACCAAATGGTCTCTCAGGGAAGTACGAAAAAGCAAAGACAGCAGACACATATGTATCACTTTGTTGTACCATGGCTGTGTCTTGATCTGTTAGAAAAACGTTTTTTTTTGCTTTAAAGTAACTATTTGTGGTGTGGTGGGGATGGCGTATTAAAAGTGTCCTAGTCAGTTTTCACTTAGTTTGGTAAAATAAATTGAAGAACTTATGAGAAAGCTCATCTTTTGGGAGTGAACTTCTATTTTTTCACTTT